>NC_061117.1:152634798-152917742 GCF_002878395.1 Capsicum annuum
TTACAAAGGCATGATTTATATTTGATTTTTACGAATTTGAAGCATGAACCCATATCTTATGATGATTATTATGAAATCTTAATGTTTATGATTTTGAAAGATGAATTTAAATGTGTGGACATATAAAGCATGAATCTTGAACGATATTTATCATGATTTTGATATTTGGGTCTTGAATCCCCATTGGAAATTGTGTTTTTTTTGAGAAAGTGTGTTATAAGCACGTTGATGTTAAATATTTGAGATATTTTGAATGATTTGACCTTTTGGTCTTAATGGAGTTGTTTTGAACTCGAGTGTGAAAGAAATCCACAACATGGTTGATTTTGATAGATGGGAAGCATGATGGCTCCCGATGTATATTTATATATTACTGAAATTATTTTGTTATGGATTGTCTTTGAAATGATCTGAGCTAAGTTTGGGAGAAATCTTTAGCACCGAGTGGGAGGTATAAAGCGATCTTACTTCCCTAGAACTACATGCCCCCATAACAATGAGCCTGAGGCTGATTTATATAGTGATCACTAGTTTGTGTGGATTTGATATCGATAGTCCTACTCCGTGGCAAGGATAGGGTGGATCTCCTCAACGTGGGTTGTACATTGGACTGCATGTAGCTCACATGGTTTATGTCGATTATAGGATCTCCCAGTGTGTGTGTGTTTCCTTGTGTCTATGGTGAATGGTGAAGTGATTTGACAGTGGAATTGTGAAAGTTATTCTTTTGAAAGATTTAAATGATATTTACATTATGAGAATTGATATTCTTGATGAACTGAAAGTGATTGACAAATTATGTGATGACTCACATGTGTTATTGTACTTATTTCATCCTCTCATGATTATAATGAGTTTCTTCGGGCTATGTGAGTCTTTCATACATCTTGCATATTTCTTATAAATATTTATGATGATGATGTTTATACAACTGCATACACCCCTATATACTCGGATCCTTTCCATGGTACTGACCCACATCTTCGGATGTGGGCTGTATTTTCTCGGAATGTAGGTTCAGGTACTCAGTTCCACATTCAATAGTAATTCTTCGAGCACGATGTTCTACATTCTCTGTTGTGGTGAGTCCTCATGTTCTGAGGACGTGATGTCTGATGTTGGTTTCACGGAATCATTTACATTTGATAATTGAGTATGAGTCAGTTGGGGTATGTCTCAATGGTTTGCTAGTTTTATTGATTTTCTTAGAGGCTTATCAGAATAGTATAGATGTTGGGAGTTGACTCATAAGTCATATTTTGTTGTCTTTCTGAAATTCTTTTATTCTTGGACGATGATTACTCTGTTGATATTTGAGGGTTATTTATGGAAACCCCATTGATTTGTGTTGAACTGAATGAAAATGGCTCAAAGGGTTATCTTAGGGCTACTCGTAGCCTCAAGCACTGTGTGACGCTTCGAGACCCATTTTCAAGGGCATTACAAAAAGCCATTGCTAGCATTCCCCTGCATAATCATATAGATATGTTTAGATGCTGGGTTATTGAAGATCCTAGGTATCAATAATATGATATAGGCCTGTCAGACGTTTGATATTGGTCCTATTTTTTATGTATCCTACCTACTGGCTAGACCTATGAGGTAGGCAGCAGATGCTATGGTGGGAGATTTCCAGCAAAATGATCAAACATATGTTGCTGCTACTGTTGAGGCCGTTGTAGCAGTTGCATGAACTAAGATTGCACCCTCAGAAGTAATGGGTACTTCTAGTGCCCCATCGCTCGTCTAGTCTATGCAAACTAAGCGACAAGGGATGCCTCCCGATGTGGTGATGATATCTTAGGCTGCATAGACAGAGATAGTGACCTAGTTGGCTACAATCACTATAAAAGTCAACAATATGAAAGGTGGATTTCAAAGATGAAATGGTAACTAGAGGTACAAGATAGGTGCATACAAGAGTGCCTTAATGAATTTGAGTCGTGGATAACTCGCTAGTTAGGTGGCAGATGCCCAATGTGCTGATATCTGAGCTGAGATTACTGAAATAATGGTAATAGTTGCTGAGTTGACCGAGAGGTTGGAGGTTGTAGATCCTATCGTAGAGAGTATAATCCCCACAATCGAGGTACCAAATATTTAGGTAGTCCAAGTGGATTAGAAAACTGAGAAAACTAAGGAAGATAGAAGATTAAAAAAGGGAAAGGAGAAAGAAGAAAAAGAAAAGAGGAAGGAGACAAGAGCTGCTAAGAAGGTCAGACGTAATGGCAGCCAGGATGGTCAGCACCATGAGATGGCTAGCGGATCTGGTAAATTGAGAGACCCAGTTGATAATGCTGAGGGGTTGATATTGTACCCCCTCCTATTATTGATCCAATCTCGATTTAGATAATTATTTATGAGAGCGGGACTCTACCTGAGATCCCACATCCTGTTATTTATGCTCCCTCACATTGAGCACCTAGGTATGATTTTTATCCTTACCTTCTATATTTTTTTAGCACTGAAGACAGTGTAATATTATTAAGTTGGGTGGTGGGGTTCCAAAAATTTTTGGAGCAGTTTGAAAATTTTCAGATGCAGCTAAAACTAAAAGTCTGTTATGACTTGTAGGTTTGGTGTAGGAAGTTGAGATAGGGAGTAGATCAACGTGGATATGGTAGTAGATATCTTTGATTTAACTAAGATTTTTATGGATTTTGAAAATTTGGGATGTACTTAAAGATTTTGATTCTTATTTCAATTTATTTTTGTGATTGATGGCACACTACTGATGGTTATGGATTATAGAATTGATATTGGGAAAAGTAGTGTTAGTTATGCTAAATATTTGAAAATATTAAGTCATCTTGAAAATTTATTTAAATAATTGCATGATTCGTATATTGGTGTTGAAACTGTTGAGTATCTGATAAGGGCATTATGATTAGGGATAGTATAGGTAGGGACAAAACAAGTGTAGAGTTGGATAAATAGCACTTACTAAGGTAGCACTGTGCAAGTGTGAGTAAGTTTTGTTGAGTTCTCGGATGTGTTGCAATATATAAATTTCCCGATTGCTTTTACCGAAGTCTAGGATGGTTAGGTAGGAGATGATCATAGGCCCTTTTTGTATGAGTGCACTTAAGCCTAAAATGCCTGAACCAAATGAAAAAATCCCTTTGATCTAAATATTTGAGCCTTATATCCTATTTTCTTGTTACACCTTTTCACTTTTTTAGTTTGCATTACAATGAACCTATTTTTGCCCTGATCCTCTTTGGACATTGTGCATTTCAACACAGGCAAATTACCAAAGTTGAGGGTGACTATCATCAGGGTGCATGATGTGAAATCGGTATGAAGAACTATAAAATAAGAGAAAAAAAAGTAAGGTTGGGAGTGGTAGAAAAAGAAAAGAAAATTTGTTAAAAAAAGAAAATTTACTTGGAGATCACACCCAACTTGAATATTCTTTAAAACAAAAGGGAGAAATAAGGGTGAAAATAAAGTGAAAAATTAGTTACATGTGGGCCCCAAAAGTTAATGTAGTGCCAAGGAGGTTTAGTCACTTTAAAAATATATGCATATCATACAAGCCCCATGCCTACGGTACAATCCAAACCTATAATGATCTTACCACGACTATTTGAAAACTTAGGAAAAGAGCATAAGGGCTAGCCTATGATATTTTAAGCACACCGATGTTATCTCTTTGTGAGAGTGAGAATTATTTGTTATATCCTGAAATAGATTGATATATTTGAGGAGAAAATGGGATTTCTGTGACTGTGAGTGCACATAGGTTATGTTGCTAAGTTGCTAGATTGTTTGACGGATGTAAAATATGTCTATGCTCGAGTATCTATTACTAATGTAGTGCCATAATTGGATACCTTCATATTTTTACAAATGCTGAATTGTTATACACAAGTCTGAGTTGAAAAATTTAAATTAAGAGGGGAACAACAAATTAAAAGTTAATTCAAAATCACTGCCATGGGTTGTTTGAGATCTTCCCATTTTAAGCATCGCCTCGGGGGTAGAAAATAGTATTTTTTTATTTTTGCCGGAGGACATACAAAAGTCTAAGTTGAGGGTTTTGATGTGGCATGGAAACACGACACTTTCGATGCTTAATACCATGAATTTATGCATGAACTTATTTGTTTGATATGATGCACTTTGGTGTAAATTGTAGTTAAAACACGTCTACAATAGAGTTTTAACAAAGAGTGATGAAAATACTTGGAAAATACCAACTTTGATCAGCATACGAGTCCACACCAGAGTCGTAACCGACCAATACGACTTGTATGCTGAATTATAAACATAATAGAACCTAAAATCCAAATCAAGAAACCGAGTATAAAGAAGATATGACTCAAGTATCCCAATCGTAACATATGGTGAAGTCATGAGCATAGTAAAATCCAAGATACTATATAGGAATTTAAGTGTTAGAAGGATACTCATTAGAATTCTAAGTAAGACTCGTATAGACATGTCGTATACCAACCAGTGTTCAAGAGTGGAAAAGACTAAAGTCCTTGGTGGATATAGATGAAGGATATGAGTCGTATACTTAGTTATGACTCATAAGCCAAAGTCGTAAGATGAACATAGAATTGAAGCCATCGGAAGATTAGACACTAGAATGGTTACGACAAGGCAGGGTACGACTTGTAAGCTGAGGATACGAGTGGAGACCGAGTCGGATCGACTGCTGACTTAAATTTACATTTCTCATTTTAATAGGATTTTATATTATTTTGAGATACTCTAAATATCATTGGGTTTATCTTTTATTAGGCTACGAGTAATGACATTCTTTTATGTGCAATTACATACTTTTACAATTATTCTTGAGATTTGAGGGTTTTATTCAATTAAAGACTTTGTAGTTTATTTATCTTATTTTTGTACAATTGATTTTATGTGTTCTTCTTTGATAATCATGATTTCTTGCACGAACATGAGCAACTAATCTTCTTTTCTAGGGTTGTGGGAACCCTAGCGGATTAGCTACGAAGACGAAGTGTGACACACATCTTTTCTAGAGTTTATGCATTTATCCTAATTTTTCTTCACTATAATTGATTTCAAGTAACTGCAACATCTTGAGATAAAAGACTGTATTCAAATTCTTTCAATAACCAAGAAGCTTGTGATTAGGAGAAGAAGATTAGGATAGTAATTTGGGATTTATACCTCCACCTTATAGTCCTCACATCCCATCTTATCACTTATTTTAGAAACCAAGGATCAAGTGAACTGAGGCTGTAGCAAGGAATAACAAGGCAACACCAAACGATGATAATCAAGTCTAAGGGTGAAATTTATCCTCGCGTTCAAAAGGAGAATGATGATACATATCTTGTAGGCCTTATATGCAGAACAATAGAACAGTGTGTTGGTCATGAGAAGTCTATGGAGTTAAAAAGCCAGGGGAAACACAGACCTAGCATCCATCCTTTATTGATTACAACTCAAAAGCACTCAGGAATTGGTTACTCTTTGCTATTGATAACAAAATCCCCCTATTTACTTTCCTGCATGCTCGAGGATTAAATCAAGGCAAGAAAATAGCTCGTTGATCGTATTATACTTCCGATCGAGGTGTACTTTTGGGCCACATCACTGGCTACAGAAGCAATTGATTTTTATCAAGAATAATTCATTAGTGCATGTGGGCTAGTGATTTTTCTTTGAGTGATTTGGTTCCTTATATGATCACAGTAGAAGATAATATACTTTTAAAGACTAATCCTAATACAAAAAAAGTTAAAAGGGTGATTTTTGAGTTGAATAATGACTGTTCTTATGGACCAGATTGTTTCATTGTACATTTTTATCAAGTTTTCTAGGAAATTGTTAGACATGATATTGCAAAGGTGGTTCATGCTTTATTTAATGGATGGCACTGCCTAAATTAATTACTTATACTAATCTAGTGTTATTTCCAAAGAAAGAAAGCTCTTGACCTTCTCTAACTTAAGACTATTAGTTTATGTATTTTTCTTAAACAAAATTATTTCCAGAATCATTCATGATAGGCTTGAATGGGTTTTACCTAACCTCATCTCGTAAAACAAACCTAGATTTGTTAAAGGTAGAAACATCACTAAGAATGTATCATTGGACTAGGATATTATATGTGATATTAGAAAATGACATGGCCAAAGTTTATGATAGATTTGAGTGAAATTTTTTGATCAAAGTTTTGGAGAAGATAGGATTTTCTATTTTTTTATAGATATGATTTTGATACTAGTGGCTAACAGTTGGTGTTCTATCCTTATAAATGGGCACACTCATGATTTTTTTCATTCTTTATGCTAGGATAGAATGTCCTCATCCTTGTTTATTATTGCTACTTGAGTATTAATTTGGGAACTTAAGAGTTTGTTTTCATATAATGGTTTTATGAGTTTTATAATGCCTAGATAGAGTGAACAAATTAATCATCTCGCTTGTGTAGATGATACTATTATCTTTCCTTCAAATAAGATGTTCTCTTTGCAGTTAATTATGCAGATCCTAGGGGAATATAAAAAATAGTCAGGCCAGAAGATTAATAGGGAGAAGAGTGCTTATTTTGTACATAATAAGGTTGCCCACATTCATGCTCAAATAGTGAAAGAATGTACTAATTTTCTCAGAGGAAAATTTCCTTTGACATATCTGGGATTTCTTAGAAAAAAAAGACCAATTTCTTAGAATTATTGAAAAAGGAATAGAGCAAATTTCAGTTATAGAAAGACAGATTATTGTTATTTGGAGGTAAGGTTATGGTTATTAATAATGTGTTGCAAAGCATACCTATTTATTAGTTTTCTACTCTTATGCATCCAAAATGTTTGATTCATGATCTACATAGACTTTTTGATAAATTTATACGGAACTTTAAAAAAGTAGGGAGGAATAAACATTATGTCTCCTGGGCTAATGTTTGTTTACCAAAGAATAAGTTATTCTTGGGTTTAGATTTCTATTTGATGTGTCTAAACCTTTATTTTCAAAGTTGTGGTGGAATTTTTGAACACAAAAAATAAGATGGAGTAATTTTATGAGTACTGTAAAAGACATATACCCCAAGCAGTTGAATGGAAAAAGGCTCTCAAACTTGGAAGTTCATGTTACATGATAGGGACTATGTTGACTTAGAGAAATGGTGGGAACCTAAGTATGGACATACTAATATCTAGTTTGATAATTGGACTCAACGTGGATCTTTACACTACTATCTTCCTATAAACTACAATAATAATGGAGGTTTGCAAAATGTGCATCAACTAATGAATCATGATGGATGGAATGTGGATCTACTTACTAAAATTTTTCTTGAAGATTTATGTAATCATGTTCTTAATAAGATCGGGACAACAAAAAGATCTTACACTTAGGAGAAGCCATGGTATATGCCTCAAGGTTTTGGGATGTTCTTTATCAGTAGTGCTTCGGGTATCATAAGGTAGCCTGGTGTTGTTAATGAAGAACTAAGATTTGATGGTAAAAAAGGATACCTTTTAAAATATCTTTCTTTGTTTGGAGGTTATGGAAGAAAAGATTACCTACTGGTGACTTTCTTATTTATATGGGGTTGGAAGAAATAGCCAATTGTTTATGTTGTGATCTACCAGTTCATGAGTCTTATGAACATCTCTTTGTTCAGTATTCTGTAGTTAATATTTTATGGACTGATTTTGCAGCATCAACTGGAAAGTAAGGCCAATTTCATTAGTTGAAAGATATAATTTACAAGTGGTGAAATGCTAATTATTATGCTAAGCTCAGGCCTCTATTTATTGCTATTCCTGCTTTCATATTGTGGCAAATTTGGAAGAGAAGAAACATCATGAAACATGGAGGTAGAATGTCAATACATGGCATAAAATTAGAAGTGAATAGGAATATTTATCTATTTGCTAAGATAAGATATCCCTGTCTTAGAAATATTCCAAAAAATTGTCCTAAGATGGTCATGTTCTTGGATGCTTACAAACTTATTATTCAGACTACTGTTGTGAAGTGGAAGCCTCTTATTAATTGTGTTTTCAAGAGTAATACTAATGGTGCCTCTAAAGGAAACCTTTCCCATAGTGGTGGTGCATTTTATATTAGAGACAATGGAGGAGAATTATTTTTGCTAAGTTGTTCAGTTATGGTACCTTAACTAGCCTGGAGGCAGAAGTTTTTGCTTTCAAGAGTGGTTTAGAGTACTATGTGAGTCAAAGATTATTACTAGTAGTTATGGAAATAGATTCTCTTATTCTTAAGAAAATCTTGAATGGAATTTGGGATATTTCTTTGAAAAATTGTAATTTTTATTAAAAGAATTCAATGGTTGAAGGGGTAATTTCAGGTGGAGGTATTGCATATGCTAAAGGAAGGGAACAAGTTGACAGTTGTTTTTTGGCTAATTAATTTTTATTTTTTTAGGTAATCAAAAAATAGAATACACATCGGTGCATGATGTCACAAAAGAAGGAAAAACAATCATAACAATGGACAACAACAAATACCCCCAATAATTATTATTAAATACCAAAATAAAAACTTTTGTATATAAATGGTTGTCAAGTTAAAGAACACATCAGGTTTGAGATAGCGAATAACAAAATAATGATATGGAAGTTAATTATCAAGCGGTGGACAAATTCAAAGGGCAAGTCATACATAGAGTGGGTATCGATTCAAGTTGAGGTACCATGGTTGTATTGATATCAACCACAAAATCAATAATACTTGTGCAAAGACATATATGTGCAGATGTATATATTAGACTAAAGGCATGCGAGAAGGCTTAATTTTGGAACTTGAGTAAGGCTAGCCTCTTACCTTTTTTGTTGTTGCTCAAATCATTTGAATTAATTCCCTTAGTCAGTGGTATCAACTCCTTGTTGAGCATAATTTATCAAGGATATAATTTAAATAATTATGTTTTAATAGTCATTAGGGAATTTAGGGGTTGGGGAAAGATTAATGCTTACTTGAGGATCAAATGTTTTGGTTTGTACTAAGAAGAGTTGAAGAAGTCTTCTTATGGTTTGATTTCATGGCATTTTTGAGAAGGTTGTAAATGTCTGAAATGCGGTCATTCATAACTCATCTAATGAATAGAGCCGGCATTGAGATTAATTTGATCTTTCCCTACTCTTCCATGTCGGAGTAATTTCAGCAATTTAGAATAATGAGGAGCAAATGGAGATACATAGGATAATTTCTAGAGCTTTCTTAGCTTTCCTTTTTGGTTTTTTTCTTTTCTTAGCTTTAGATTTTTGTTTACCCTTTTTTTTGTTTTGTTTGAACTCAGTTTAGGATTTTTCTAATTGAATTTTAGGATGTAAATACTTTCATCAAATAAAAAGCCCCCATAGGCCCTTTTCATGTTAATAAACACATCCTTAACTATCTTGTTAGATCTTGTAAGAAAATAATCAGCCAACTAAAAAATTATTGTGGTGAGCCTTGGATTTCTGGTGCTATGTTCTTGAACAAAGATACAGATAGAAAATTGATACTGACCCAAGGTAAAAATTTTCTTGAGCATTGATGGACTACCCAATGATGATCTAGGTAGTGAAATTCCTCAGCTCTTTAAGCTTTATTAGTAGTCTATTTTGAATTCATAAAGGGCACTCTCCAGTAAGTGTAATAGTAGCATACTTCATATTCCTGTTCTTGTTTGAAACAATATACTTAAATGTATTTTTCATATTTATGAATTCCCTACAAAACATCAACAAGAGAAAGATAGATGTTCACATATTTTAATGAACCTACAAGCTTTTGAAAACATGCTTCCTCCTTCTTTTCCAGTCTTCAAGGAAATAGGGGAGGTTTCTTCACACTTGCTATTGTTGTTTCATTATTCATATATGTTTGAGGCTCCATATGCTTCTCATCAACTAAAACTGACTTTTGAGTTTCTCTTTTTGGCTCTAACTCTTGTCACTATCTACTACTTTGAGTGGAAACCATATTAATCTTCTTAGGGTTAAGATTTGTGTAACTTAGTAAACCTCTGTGAGATCTAGTGTTTTGTTTCCCAAAAAGTAATCCCATCTGAACCACCAAAGTCTTTGTGTCTAACTACTAATTTTTTATGTCAACAGTCATCTGTTCTTAGTTATCCATGGTCAACTTCAACATCTCCTCAGTATTTCTAGATTGAGCATTAGAGTTACTACCCTGTGTTTGCTATTAAAGATTTTGATTCCCCACTTGGTTACTTAACTAATTTTGGTTGACATTTTACCCTTGATTTTCACTCCATCAAAAGTAGGGGTGATTCCAGCAATTGGAGCCATAAGTTTTTCTAAAATTTTGATTTCCTTGGCATCGAGCATTAATCACAAAGTTTATCAATTCTATATTTGTTCCACATTCATCAGGTAAATGATCACCATTTCCATATGCATCACACCAAGGAGTTTTATGCACCACATTCAGTAGGACTTGTGGTTGTCCCAAACTTAAGGTTGAAATGAGTATTCATTTGATTCTACAACAAAGCAACCTACGCTGCTTTTTTGTCAACTGATCTACTTATAATAATCCTGAAACCTTCTTTCTGGCACTTCACAAAACATCAACATTCCATTCTATGTTTCCCTGTGAGATATTATTCAAAAGTGTATAAAGTTCATCATATACCTTTTCCAATGCTTGTCCACCCACTACAAATGCAAAAGAATTTTCATATAAGGCTCAACTCCCTCTATAAAAGTATGCACCAAATCCTCATTAGTCTTAGAGTGGTATGGAAAATCACAAAGCATTGACTTGAAACTCTCCCTAGCTTGATATAGATTCTCACCATCCTTTTGTCTAAAGCTTAGATTTCATTCCTTCACAAAGAAAGAAATAGATCAAAAACAGTCTGACCAAATCATCCCAAGTGGTGATGGAATTAGGTGGTTTTGACTTCAACCACCTATTTTCTTCCCCTAATAGAGTAAAAGAGAAGAGTACGAGTCTTACATAGTGAGATAAGACTCCTACGGAATGTATATGTCACTAATCTCATGAAAGTTTTGTAAGTGCTATAGTGGATCCTCATAAGATAGACTAATATACTGTCTGCTAGTGTTCAACAATTACACCATAATCTATTTAAGCACAAATTGACCTCCTAATTTCAATCTATAAATTTTGGAGTTGCCATTATTCGTGAGTGAAATTTCCATCTCACGAACTGCTCTAGTTGCCATTTCTATAGGAATATTTTTTCCTGCTCATCCAAATAAAAAATGCTAAATTAGGTATTGAAGGGAAACTTCTTATTTTAACTAATGAAATGCTCATTGAGGCTCCAATTATGGTTCAACCAATTCTTTTTTCCTAGACATCTTGAAGAATAGACTATACCTACAAATGTAGCTACTAAGATCAAGTTGTCAACACTTGTACAAAATTATTAAAAATATAGTTTAGAAAATTATTAATTTAAAAGTCCCCAATAGCGATTCTATAAACATGTTGCATCCAAATTCATACGTAAGTGCATGCAGTCGTACCATTAATGTAGAAGCTCTTTTAAGCTGAATATCAAACCTACGGGGTCTTTGTGGCTTAGCCCTTCACTCAAATTAGTTTTTATTAATATTTCAAACAAGTGGACTGGTGTATCAAGTAAATGGTGAAGTTGCATCAATATAAATGTTGCAAAAGTAATTAAGAAAAACAATGACAAATGTAATGGGGATTATCAACATCAAAGGGATAGGACTACAACATTAACCATAATCATGTGTAGCATTTAACTTGTCTCAACTAACTTTAATTGATAATTTTGGAGTTCAGTTTATGATTTAGGGATCATCATTCTATGAATCACCTATTAAATATAGCCTCTTAACTAAAACATTGACTGAAGATGTTGGGTTCTAATTTGAATGCATTCATGTCATCATCCCATTTATAACCAAATAAGGCAAACTAGGTATATTGCTATTCTAGTCGCAAATCAATCCTAATATGAAGCCTGAGATGATCTTACCTCTCATGTTTTTTAGTCCTATCCTCCTGTTCCTATGTTCAGTTTACATGAGAATTCCACATTTATTGTAGCATTAGCCATACACTAAAATAGTAAGTATAAAAACATGACAAATTAAATGAGAAATAAGATTCGTTGATTTAAATAATGTACAAGACAATCATATTCTATCCATAACCACAAAAAAAGATATTTAGCCACTTATGATTGGAAATAAAATACAAATTTATTGATAATTATACCAAATTAATGAGTAGTAATGTTTAAAGATGAAAACCCTAATAAAAACCCTCGTGCTCTCTATTTTCCTCTTAAATTTGTAATAGTGTGACTTCTAATTGATTATACACTCTCAGAACTAAATGTACATCATCGTTAGTAATGTTTTTATCCAACATAGGCATCAAGTTCAAATCCATAGGGAATGAGAGCACAAGATTCACTCTCAACTGTCACAAGTAACTATAAGTTGGCATACAATGCTAATTAAATAGTAAAGTAAAAGTGAGGGGTGGGGAGGGGTTGTTGATGCCACCCAAATTACACATCACAATGAGATATAAAGTGGTCAGTGTCAAATATAGAACCCAATGAAGGTTGCGGTTTATCCCACAGGGAATAAGTCAAAATATAAATCAATGAGTAGTCGAGGCAATCAATAAAATCTCCAATAAAAGAGGGGGTTTGTTTAAGTAAATAATTCAGTTCTAACAATTGTTAATTTGTTGGATTTATGGTTAGCATAAGAGAGGCACTAGGACTGTGTTCTCTAATAACTTTATAACTCTGTAGGTTCCTTATACTTTCTATTCTCTCTCAATGTTTGGTATGAAAAATAAATAGGTAATGTATACTTAGAACAACTTGATGCTCTAGTCTAAGAAATATACTGAGGTAAGTTTTATCTTCTCTTGAGCCTATATTACTAACCTCTGTCTTGGATCCTAGATTAGCGATTTTGGATTATCAGTTCAAGATATTAAGTGGAGGTTGGTAGCTCCAAGTCTCTCTTATTTATTCCTTTCTTCCCATCCATACTCTCCCTTTTCGTCTTGAGTAAAGATGGGCGAGTACTAATATTTTACACTGCTAGAAAACAATAATGCATGCATAAACATCAATTAAATTACTCCACCTACGAACCCTGCTAGTTAATTCATCATTGTTCCCACAACCCAAGTTGTGGTTTTTAGCTTCTCACAATTGCAAGACTATAATAATAACTTTAATATGAAAATATAATTATTCACTTACAATACTGATAAGAAAAACTCTAAGATCCCACTTTGAATTAAAACCCAAAAGGTTGATGTTCGTAATTCCAAGACCACGAATATTCCTTAGAACCTTACAATAAAATAATAGAATGTAAAACTGATACAAAAGAATGAACAAGAGTATTTATTAATAAAACAGGACCTATCATAAACATGTAAGGATTTGAGAAGTCAGTCATGTCAGGTGAGTGGAATGTACATCGTTGTTTGATCTCATAATCATCTTTGGTGCTTGATATTTAATTGTACGAATCTTCGTACGACTTTGTATCTTCTACTTATGACCATATAATGTGTCCACTTCATCCTCTATTATGTCAATTCATGAACCCTTTATCTCTAACATTTCTCACACGACCACTTGATACGGACATGACTTTGAAGTACGATTATGGGATCCACTCATCTAATCCTCTTCATACTTAAATACTGTACACATGCTTTTAGAAAGTTTTTCCGATGACTAGGTTATACAATCATGACAACAATGCATGATCATTGAGTATTTTTTATAATCATCTCCTAAGGGATATCTGCTGATTCACATCACGATGAAATAGAATGGCCGTGGTCAGATCCCGTGACTGTTGAATGGGTTTGTATGTTACAATTTTAGTTCAAAATCAGCACTCCACTTCTCCAAACTTAGTTTTACTACAACCACCTCAAAACACATCATATCCACAAAAAAATACCTTTGTACTTGTAAATATTAATAGTTTTAAGTGTTTAAAGTGTCAAAATTTATGACAAATCAACACCCTCAACTTAGAATGTTTGCATTTCATTAGGAAAACCCAATACACTATACTATCGCAATGATTAACCAAGAGTAAACCAAGATTACTATGGTAGTCAAGTTTCCACAAAACCAGTTTAAGCATACATTATTCAAACACTTATGTTCCACACTATCCAATACCAACACATGAAGTGCATACACAGAAAATCAACCATAACAGAATGGGATCAAGAAATGATATCATATTATCAACAAACAATCCAACACTTAATCTAATTACACTATCCGAACGAGAAATAACCACAACACAACCCCTGTACACATTGAAAAAGAAGTCCTATTTATTAAGAATATGAAATAACTGTCAACACAGGGTCTGAAAAAATCTCTCACTCTCACAAAAAAGTTAGGCCATGTTCGTTTAACACCATAGGCCTGCTTTTATTTCCTATGCCTTAGCTTACAGAACATTAGGTTAAGACCACTGTAGGACTTTTATTGGCTTTTAATATAGGCTCGAGGACAGGTCTAGAATATATTGGTAAAGTAACTAACCCACTTTGACACCTCATTACTTTCGATGTCACTTTTTCTACTTTCTTTATTCCTTTCCCTTTTTCAACTTTTTTGGACTTCCAGCTGTTGTTTTATTTTCTCAACTTCTTCTCTTTTTTAGTTTTTTCTTTTCTTATTTTTTATTCTTTTTCTTATTTTTTTCTCACTTTTCACACTATACTGCACCTAAATTCTTTTTCTTTTTGCTAATGCTTGTTTCATTCTCAATCTTTTATGCACCCATATGATAGCCACCCTCAACTTAAGCAATTTGTCTTAGTTGAGGTACACAATGTTCAAGGAGGGACTAGATCAAAACTAGGTTCATTGTAAAAAATTGGGAAGAGGAGTAGGCTAGATGAAAGAAAAGGTCTACTTAGGCTCAAATTTGGAATCAAGGAATGTCACATTCATTTTGTAGGATTTTTAGGCCTTTATTGGACTTACTGAAGAATGGAATATTATCCTTTCCTAACCACCTTTACTAAAATGTCAGTGAGACTAACCAGATAAGTTCTAGATTGCACACACACCCCGACTAGGTAAACCTCACACATACTTGGCTCAGGGCTATGCATCAGTTACTACCTATCTATTCATACAAGTTAGGCAACAATTATAAATTTCATAATTCAAATTCCATTATAAGATCCAATAAATAGTTATGGTTTAGTTAAATATACACTGAAACAAAAAATTTAAATTTTTTGAAGGGTCGCATTTGAATTATTCAAAATAATTTGCATGTTCTTTTTTATTTTGATTGCACTAAGTTCTCTTATTTTTCTCTAATTACACAAAAATCATAAAATAACAAAAAAACAACTATAAAAGCACCTAAACATGCTGATTCTAACTAGATAGCACAATCAAGGGAAAAGAAGCATGACAATAAAAACCCTAGGTTATGATTCACCCTATACCTCAACTTGGAAATCATACAATGTCTCTATTACACGAAAACACAAAAATAATATAAAGTTAGGGTAAGGGACATACTTGAGTCTCACAAAACATTAGTAGTACTTGATCAGTAGGGGTCATGATGGGACCTTTCCAACATCATCTACTCTTATAGCCTCAACTATGGCGAAGAGATTCTAAGATAATTAGGCATCGATGGCAAATCTTGCACTCAATATGTCATAGGGCTAGTATCCATACCCCCTCCAGTCTAAACAACAACCTCCATAGTAGGTGGGATCTTAACATCCTTAAAAATTTACACCCTAGAGGGTTGCTCACTCTCCTTCACTCTCTTCTTGTTTCTTTTCTTTTACCTTTATCTCTTTTTCTCCTCTTTTAAGGTTGAAAATCATCCCCATCTATTCTATATCTATATTATCACATCCAACCACTAAGGCTTGAGTATAAACATTATGGACTATAGAGTCCACATCTCCCACAAGATCAGATAAATAAGGAATTGGTGGAGGTGGTAGTAAAACCTCAGTAGTCTATGCTATCAGCTTTTTGACCACTTCTTTTAATTTGGCCCCGTGATTCTTGACCATGATCCTGTCAGGATCTTGGAAATCCTCAATATTAGTTTTTATCTATCTCTTAAATCTATCATAATATGTTTGAACCACCAACATAACTATCTTTATCTCATCAACTACATAGGGTTACCTTATACATACATATCTTAACATCATGCAATAATTGATTCTACATGATTTGTTCTAGATATATGGTGGGAGTCAATATGTAACCAACATGCATTAATAGATTGGTACCCAAAGTGGTTATGGCCTACTGAGAAGAGGAAAAAGTATCACTAGTTTCAGATATTGAGATCTTATTGTCTAGGGCACCCGATGCTAACTCTAGAGGTAAATTTATTAAAGGACCTTGGGCTAGACTAGTAAGATTTCTCAAATCCTTTATAAAAGAAAAATATCCTCTCTTCATTGGCCAAAGAAATCTATCAACCTCTAGAATAGTAGATACCTATGAATCCCTTAACAATTGTATGACAAGACATGGGAATGGCAACGTTGTATTGAATTGTAACACTTTGCCTTGAATATCTTTTGCAATGATGCATAAAATGTTTAGCTCTAGATTTTCCATACAAGTTTTCACCATGTACGCATTAGTGGCACCCAATGTATTGTCATTTTCAACAGGTGCTATGCGATACTACATAATCAATTGCCAAGCCTTGGCCTAGACTTTTCAAAGTATGTTTGAAGATTATTTCCCCATTCACCCATACTACATTCTCACCTGCTTCAATAATATGGTTCCCTAACCAATTGTAATTCATGACCTTATTGTTAGTGGAAAACTTCTTTACCTTCTTCAAACACAACATAGTTCAATCACCTAAAAGATATTACATTGCAAGAGTATTTATATTCAAACAACAGAAAAAAGTAAAGTACCTTTTCCTAGATGGCTATATTTTAGACATGTTAGAATACAATCCATATATTTTGGTGTGTGATTAAAAAGGCATCATCTATTTGGAAATCCTATTCCAGAGTCTCCTCCACTGACTAAAAAAATCTCTCCAAATAAGGCTTTAGATATAGACTTGATATAAATATTGATCTTATTACCTTGGACTCTAATCATGTCGAGGTGAGGCAACTTTCTTATGTCCTTATCTTTGACCGAGGGAGTCATGTTCTTTAGTATCACCAAATAGTTAGCATAAAACTCCCTCACCATCTCTAGACAGTAATTTTAGAGTAGCCTAGTCATGCACCCCATCTCATACCTCTCAAACACCCAAACTACCTTTGAGACTCTCTGTAATAATTCAGGCAATAATTGAGCCTCTTTTTATATACTCCACTTTTATATATCTTGATTGTTCAATGAAATCCCAAGAATATAGTATCCTTGATAATAAGGCATAACCTACCGTTGAGTCAACACCCCTTTGAGGCATATTATTAGCAGATCCCTTAAAGGATTGGATATTAGACTTGTCACCCTTCTCTTAGAAGCTCACCTCTTAGCATAATCACTCCCATCTTGGTTTATGGGATTATTTCTATCTTCAGACTAAGAAAAGTCCATAGGGTTAGAATTAGGCCTAAGAAAGCTGATATAGTTGCCTTGGCCTTATCAAGTTATTTATCCTTATACTTAATGGTCCAAGGCATATGTTCATCATCATATGCACTTGTGGAAAATTTAATCTCAGACCCGCTTAGACTTTTAGACTCACTCTCTAAGGTTGGAGCTATGATTTTCTGTTCCCACTTTGGTGAGATCTCTTTTTGCATATACTTGAGGTTTTTTAGAGGCATAGTACCTATATAATAAAGTATTAGTCTCATGGTTGAAGTAACAATATAGGTTCAGAACCAACTCAAGTAATCCTTTTTGTGATTGTGCTATGAAGGTGTCATTATATCATCAATTATAGGAAGTTTCCATAAAAGTACTGAGGGATTTTCACCTCAGATAAGAACATACCATGATCGTAACATGAAATGACAATCATGAGATGTGTTTTCCTAATGAACTCTGACACTTTGAAAATTATACCCCCACAATGATCCAACCTATGATCATTTCTAGATTCCATAATTGTAGTTTGTACCATGGAGTATGCACAAACACTTACTAGTTGAAACCATAGAATTTTGACCCTAATTTGACCTCATTAACCATGTTTTAAAATAAAGGATACTAAAAATTCCCTCTATTATTATTTATTCAAAATCTCTTACACCCAATAACGATTTTGGACTTGATTTTTCCTACTACTTTGCATGAACTTAAGTTTATGCCCCATTTATTTATTACTCATTCAAAAATGAAAATAAACATTAAATTGAGAAATGAACTTACAATAATTGTGAAATTTCAAGTGCTTTGATAGTTGTATGAGTTTGAAATCGATAGGAGTAGCTATTTTAGACAAATCATTAGTATGAATTTGCAAAGTTTTTCTCTTTTTTATTGTTCAATATTGTGGGAAATGGGTTTGAATACTCATTATGTTCAATCTGGTTTTAGGAATAAGGTTTAATTCATTAAAACCAAGGTTGAGTCAGGTTGAATAGGGTCTCTTTTAATTAATTATACCCAATGTGTATAGGATAATGAATGCTTAAGGGTCTTTCTTCTTATCTACCAAATATTATAACACCCTCAAATGTTTTAGCATTATTTAGCCGTCCTATATTTGAAACACCAATTTTTGACTTAAATTGTGTTTAGGCATGTGAATGGGGTGTCTCGAGGGAGTTTTGGAATCTTTGGATTGGGTTTGGGGTGATTTTGGACCACATAGGTACTGATCCTTTGCAATATAACTGTGTCATGGAAGCTACACTCCCTGATAGGCAACGTGTCACAGAGTTTAGTCTCTGTGATAGGCAGCATAGCATGGAGGCTAGCCTCCGCGATAAGGTTAGTGCCACTCCATTATGCAAAATCCATGTAGTTTTTATTTTGTTTACTTAGGACGAGTGGTATTGGGGTTCACCTATGTACAACCCATAAGGATAATATAGAATATTCCTCTAAGTTTAAAGAGATTAAAATCCAAAATTCCAATCTCTAACTCAAAAACCCCAAGAAATACTAAGGATTTCATCGTACGTTCATCTTTTGGGTTTAAAGCTCTAAATTATTTTCCAATTCTTGTGTGTTAGAGGCATGTCTCTCTTTACACTTGTATTTTCTTAATGGCATAAAAATTTGTTTATTCTTTATGGTTTTTATATTGGGATTTGAACTATGGGTTAAGGGTTTTGGATATACATTGTTTGAATGTTTTCATATGATTACTATTAAATAACTATGCTTTACATTATTGATTTATACACTTATTGGGGTGCATGGGAATGGTGAGTAGAATAGGGTTATAATGTTTTCCCCAATAATTGGTCATGGATGGAAATTGGTAATAACCTCAACCCACTTGCATAATTAGTTTTGGAATGTGATTTATCAATTGGCTTGATTTATTTCTTTAAAAGTAGTGCATTACATAAATGGAAAAATAGTTAAGGATGGTTTTGATAACCTTGTGGGGTACTATGGAATCCCCCAAGTGATTTTAAAAATAGAGTCTACGGTATGAATTCCCTAATGTGTTGGCTTATGACATGTTCTTTCAAGCAATAGTCCATATTACGATACCGCTTAATAATTCCTTAGTAATTTATGACTTGAATTAATAAATGGGTTATGTGAAACTTAAGTTAAATTGGGATTAATGGGGGTTTATGTAGCAAGATCGTGAAGGTGTGGGTCTTGGATGACTTATACTGGAAACTTATGGTTTTCATGTGAGGTTTTGTATGGACGACCATGTGCTTGTGTCACACTTGATATATAATTTGGGACGGCCAATTTCCTTAATGGCTTTATCTTTGCGGCTAAAACACACTGGAGCCTTGTCAACAAGGGGAGCTGAACCCTTATAGCCTAGGGGTGCCAGTTTATGATGGTCAAGATACACAACCTAGGTTAAGGTTTTAAAGTTCACGCTAAACCCTATTCCCTACCCTAACACATTATATAATTATATGTATATGCATATCTTATGCGTATTTGTGTTTTGGACTAATTTTGGATTATGCATAATGGAATTATTATATCCTTTACGTCTTAGTTACATGCTACCACTCCAACCACTAACTATCTTCAGATGCTGTATCGCTACACGATATAGGAATTGGCCATACTGCTACTCTTTTTGCATAGTGACTAGGTGATCGTAGGACAGCTAATGAGTCATACTAAAGTGGTGGGTTTCCATCCTTCGAAAGACCCTATGGCATGCTTTGGGTTCTCTTATGTTTTGACTCTTTTTAGATTTATTTTTGGCTATGGTCAGGGTCATGTCTTGACAAGACTATCTTTGGTTTTATAGAAGCTTTGTCAAACATGACTATGGACTTGGGATTGTTTGTTGAATCCTTAGACTTATTTTGAGTCCTACTTATCTATCTTGTTGTTATATTATATTGGGTTCTGGTTGACTAGGTGATGGAGATTGTCTCCATCCTCGGTGGACTTGAGATAACTATCATGATTAGGCCCTGGTTTAGGTCATGAAAAAAGTTAGTATTAGAGCCTATGTTCATGGTGAATTAGGTTTCCACAAAGATGTGTCAAGTAGAGTCTCTTTTATGTATGTGTAGTATGCCACACTTGGGAAAGGCTATGAGGAATTTAGGAATGTTTTCCCTTTCTCGTTGTCTTATTTTTGGCTATTGAATGTAAGGTCTTGAATTTCTCTAACTTATATTTACTCATCTTTCAGATTATGCCTCACAGATGATCTGAAGCTCATGGAAACTCATCTAACCCGCCTAAAAGCAATGTGGATGGATCTCATCTAACTTATAGGGTATTGACCCAGTTAAGGGTCACCGGTTTTGATTGACTTTGTGGAGTTCCACCTATCTCCACTGATCCTTCTCCAGCTGGTGACACTCATACTCAGTCACCTCAGGGAAATATTACTATTACTGAGTTTCACCAATCCTTTCATCTATTAACCTAGTTTGTGACATCTCAGTCACATCAGATAGGTTCTTCTGGTATTGTAGGGAGTTTATCTGAGGCCACTAGAGTTGGCCAGTTTATAATGTTGAGCCCTTCAAGTTTCACTAGTACTAAGGTTGAGAAGGATTCTCAGAGTTTTATAGATAAGATGGAGAAGATCTTTTGAGTTATGCATTCTATTGATGTAGATGACATGGAATTTAGAGATTATCAGTTGAAGAATATGGCATACCTATGGTATGAAGAATAGGAGCAGCTTAGGGGTGATGATGCTGAGTTCACTTTGTCAGATAACTTTTCTAGTACCTTTCTTGATCGCTTCTTTCCTCAAGAGTTGAGTGAGTTAAAAGCTTAGGAGTTTGTGAACTTGAGTAAGGCAGGATGATAGTGAAGGAATATGCCTTAAAGTTCCACCAATTGTTGCAATATACTCCTAATCTAGTGTCTAGCATGACGTCTAGAATGAGGAAATTCTCTTTCAATTTGTCTCGTGACTTGATTTTAGAGAGCAACGCTACCTTGTTAAACAAAGATATAGATATATCTTAACTTATGGTGTATATAAAGTAGATTGAAGAGGAAAAAAAGAAGATAGAAGAGAGGCAGAGTAAGAAGTTTTGGTATTCAGATTAGGGTGAAGGTCAGCAGCAAAGTGGTAGGAATTGTGGAAAATTATCTAAGAAGAGGTAGGGAAACAATGGTTTTTATTTGATATCTAGTGTATGGTATTTGAAGCTGTTCATAGATTGTCAATTTTAGAGTGGTGATTATTCAAGGAAATAGGGTGCCCAATCTTGGGCCAGTGGAGCCTAGTCAGCTCCATCATATCCTCCTTATAGAATTTGTGGTTGGTTGTATCATGGTTTTTTATGATGAAACAAGGAACCGACATTTCAATTATGGCCATCCAAGATATATACAGAATGATTTTCCTATGGGTATGATTACTTCGGGGGGAAATAAAGTTTGAGTTATCACATCATTAGCTCCTACACCAAAGGGTGTCACTTTTAGTACCAACACTAGTTAGAATCACCTGTATTCTCTTACTACTCATCAGGAGTCCGAGGCATCTCTTGATGTTGTTACTGGTATGTTAAAACTCTTCTCTCATGATATGTACTGTTTACTTGATTCGGGGTCTACCTTTTTTTTATGTGATCTTATTTGTGGCTGTGCATTTTGTTTTTGGTCTCGAGTTTTTTTGAACCCCTTTTCTATTTCTACCTTGGTGGGTGACTCAATGGTTTTTAAAAAATATCTAAAAAGATTGTGTTGGTAATTGAGTGGTAACGGAGTTCCCTAGTGCCTAAGGGAAGGCTCATATCATATCTTAGAGCTTAGAAATTTATTTCCAAGAGGTGTCTTTATCATTTGTTTTGGGTTAAAGATTCTAAGTCGGAGGGTCCTTTCTTTTAATCCATTCCCATAGTTATTGAATTTCCTAAAGTTTTACCTGATGATCTTTTAGGCATCCTTCTCGATAGGGAGATTGAGTTTGGGATCGATCTTCTTCCGAACACTCGTCCTATCTCTATCCCTCCCTATAGTATGGCTCCAGCTGAGTTGAAGGAGCTTAAAAACTAGTTTAAGGATATTATTAACAAGGGTTTTATTCGCCCTAGTGTTGTTTCGTAGGATGCTTCGATTCTTTTCATATGTAAGAAAGATAGTTCTATTCAGATGTGTATTGATTACCGCTTGTTGAATAAGGCGACAGTGAAGAATAAGCACCCTCTTTCTACAATTGATGACCTATTTAACCAACATCAGGGTGCTATGTATTTTTCTACGATTGACTTTTAGTTAGGTTATCATCAGTTAAATATTAGGGAGATAGATATCCCTAAGACTTCCTTCTATATATAGTATAGACATTTTGAGTTCTTGGTCATGTCTTTTGGGTTGACCAATGCCCTGACGACATTTATGGATCTCATGAATTAGGTATTCCATTATTTTTGGACTCATTTGTGATTGTATTTATAGATGATATTTTTGTATATTTGAAGAGTGAGGCGAATCATGTTGATCACCTCTATAGTTTGCTGCATACTCTAAGAGATCAGCATTTGTATACTAAGTTTTTGAAGTGTGAATTTTGGTTGAAAGCTGTTACTTTTTTGGGTCATGTTGTTTATAGCAAAGGGATCATATGGCTCCAAAAAAAGTTGTGGTGGTTAAGAGGTGGCCTAGACCTATGACTCTAATCAATATTTAGAATTTTTTTGGTTGAACTAGTTGTTATAGGAGTTTTGCGGAGAACATCTTATTGATTTCATGCCTTTGACTAAGTTGACTCAGAAGAAGGTGAAGTTTCTATGGTTCGATGCCTAAAATAGGAGTTTTGTGAAGTTGAAAGATAAATTGATTTTTGCCCTAATTTAACCCTGCCGAAAGTTATCGATGACTTCGTAGTTTACTATGATACATCCCATAAGGGACTTGGTTATGTGTTAATGCAGCATGGTAAGATGGTGGCATATGCTTCTAGGTAGTTGAAAATTTATGTAAGAAATTATTCAACTTATGATTTGGAGTTCTTGGTTGTAGTGTTTGCATTAGATATTTGGCGACACTATTTGTATGGGGTCTATGTTGACATTTATTAAGATCGTAAGAGCTTGGTATATGTATTTACCTAGAAGGCGTTGAATCTCAGGAAAAGGAGATGCCTTGAGTTGCTCAAGGACTGTGACATGAGTCTCCACTATCACCCAGGTAAGGCTAACATGGCTGTTGATGGTCTTAGAATGTTATGTACGAGAAGTTTATCCTACGTGGATGTGGAGAAGTAGGACTTGATGAAGGATATTCACTAGTTGGATAGTCTTGGATTTCGTCTCTTAGATTCTGAGGATGGTGGTGTATTTGTGCAAGAGGTGGTGAAGTCATCTCTTGGTGTTAAGGTAAAGGAGAAACAAGTGTTGGATCCTATCTTATGCAAATCAAGGATGATGTAGGAAGGAAGAAGGAGATGGAATTTAAGATTAGTGGTGATGGTATCTTGAGATACCAAAAGAGGTTCTGTGTTCTCGATGTGGATGGGCTATGAGGTAGAATTTCGGCAAAAGCTCATGGGTTACGTTATTTGGTTCATCCTGGTTTGACAAAGATGTATCATGACCTTATGGAGATTTATTGGTGTAATAACATAAAGAGGGATGTGTCTAATTCTATTTCTAAGTTCATGGTGTGTCAACAAGTGAAGGTGGAACGCTTGAGACCCGGTGGTTGTCTCAAGAAATTTAGTTGCCTATGTGGAAGTGGGAAGTGATTAATATGGATTTTGTTATCGATCTTCTACGATCTCGAAACTAGTTTAATTCTATTTGAGTCATCGTGGATAGAATGACTAATCTACTCACTTCTTACCGGCGAGCATTAATTATTCTATAGAGGACTATGGAAGGTTATTTAATAAGTAGATCATCAAGTTGCATGGTGCTCTACTTTCCATCATTTCTGATCGTGGTACTCAATTTTCATCGTATTTTTGGTGGTCATTCTAGTGAGGGTTGGGGACTAAGGTAACCATTAGTACTTTTTTCCAACTGCAGATGGAATATATGATTCGAGCTTGTTTAATTGTCTATGGTGGCAGTTGGTTTGACCATTTGCCTCTTATAGTGTTTGCATGTGCTAATAACTATCACTCTAGCATTGTTATGGCTTCTTTCAAGGCATTGTCTTATAGGAGATGTCGATCTCATCTTGGGTTGTTCAAAGTTGGTGAGAGAAGGTTGTTTGGTCCTGATTTTGTTCATCAAGCTATGGATAAGGTAAAGGGGATTCAGGTTAAAATTAAGACTTCCCAAAGTTGCCAAAGTCCTATGCGGACGCTAGGTGAAGAGAATTAAATTTCGATGTGGGTGATTGGATGTTCTTGAAGGTGTCTCCCATAAAAGAAGAGATGTAATTTAGAAATAAGGAGAAGCTCTGGCCCCATTATGTTGGCCCCTATTTGATTTTGAAGAAAGTGAGTAATGTTTTCTATGAGCTAGAATTGCTGCAAGTTTGGGTTCTATTCACCCTATGTTTGATGTGTATATGTTGAAGAAATGCGTGGGTGATCCTTCCTTGGTGGTGCCTATTGTGAGTTTTGGTATTTTGGATTCCCAGTCATACGAGGTGGTCCCAGTGGAAATCTTGGATAGATAAGTCCATAGATTGAGGACTAAAGATATAGCTTCAGTAAAGGTCCTTTGGAGGAACCATAAGGTGGAAGAAGCTACTTGGTAAATAGAGGAAGATATGAAGGCTAATTACCCATTCTTGTTCCATTTGTTGGACGAAGGAGCTTTAGGTATGAATTTTGTTTTTCCTTTTTTACTATTTGGGTTTATCATTTTATTCTGGTGTACTATTGCTATTCTCATGTGAAAAGTGTCCTAGCTCATCATTCAAGGGTGAATGATCCTAAGAGGGGATAATGTAACACTCTCAAAATTTTATGCATTTTATTTTTTGGTCCTCCCACATTTGAAATATTAACTTTTAACTCAAACTGTGTTTAGGCATGTGAATGGGGTGTCCCAAGGGAGTTTTGAAATTTTTGGATGGGGTTCGAGGTGATTTTGGTCCATAGAGGCAGTGAGCCTTTGCGATATCACCATGTCACAGAGACTACACTCTGTGATAGCCAGCATGTCATGGAGGTTAGTCTCTACGATAGGCATCGTGTCATGGAAGTTAGCCTCCATAATAAGGTCCGTACCACGCCGCTATGTAAAATTCGTGTAGTGATTGTATTATTTACTTAGGATCTAGGGTATTGGGGTGTTTTCATCTATGTACGACCCTTAAGAATAATATATTACTTTCAGTTTTAAGAGATTAAAATCCCTAATTCCACTCTCAAACTCAAAAACCCCAAGAGATCCTAAGGATTTCATCAAACGTTCATCTTTTGGGTTTCTAGCTCTGAATAACTTTTCAATTCTCATATATCCAAGTCATGTATCTCTCTCCTTAGACTTGTATTTTCTTAAGGGATTAAAATTGCATTATTATTCATGGTTTTGATTTTGGGCTTTGAACTATGGGTTGAGGGTTTTAGATATAAATTGTTTGAATGTTTTCTTATGCTTATTATAGAACAACTATATTTTTCATTGTTGATTTATACACTCGTTGGGGTGCATGGGACTAGTGAATTTAATAGGGGTATAATGGTTTTCCCTAATAATTGGTCTTGGAATGGAAATTGGTAATAACCTCAACCCACTTGCATAATTGGTTTTGGAATGTGATTTATCAATTGGCTTGACTTATTTTTTTAAAATTAATGCAGTACATAAATGGAAGAATGGTTAAGGATGGTTTTTGAAACCTTGTAGGGGTACGAAGGAATCCCCCAAAAGATTTTAATTATGGAGTCTGGGGTACAGAATTCCTAATGTGTTCGCTTATGATATATGCTTGCAAGATAGAGTTGATATGACGATACCACATAATCAATCCTTAGTAATTGAATCCTTGAATTAATAAACTAGTTATGCAAAACTTGATTTAAATTGGGCTTGATGGGGGTTATGTAGAGAAGCCAGGAAGGAGTGAGTCTTCAATGACTTATACACGTAATTTATGTTTGTGAACATGAGGTTTGGTCTTGATAACCGTGTGCATATGTCACACTTGATATATATTTTGGGATGGCTTGTTGCCCTGATGGATTTAGCATTCCTTTGCTTTTTCTCCAATTCATGCGCTAATATACACTGAGACCCTTTCAGTAGGGGGAGCTGAGCCTATATAGCCAGTGGCTGCCGATTTATGACGGTCAAGCTACACAACCAAGGTTAAGGTATTAAAGTTCATGCTAAGCCCTTTTCCGTACCCCGTCACGTTGTATATTTATATGTATATGTATAGGCTTGTACGCACTTGGGTTTTGGAATGATTTTGGATTATGGATCATGGTGTTATTATATCCTTTACCCCTAAGTTACGTGCTAGCGCTCCAACCGCTAAACATATTCAGATGCTGTATCCCTATGTGATGTAGGCACTGGCCATAATTATACTCTTTCTATATAGTGACTTAGTGGTCGTGGAACAACTAGTGAGTTAGACTGAAGTGGTGAGCTTCACTTCTTTGGAAGTCCCCATTTCATGGTACGGGTGTCCTTATGTTTTGACTACTTTTGGATTTGTTTTTGGCTTTGGTCGGGGGCATGTCCTGAACAAACTACATTTGATTTTGTTAGAGGCTTTGTTGGACATTACTTTGGACTTGGGATTGGCTGTTGAATTCTTAGACTTCTTTTGAGTCCTACTTATCTTTCTTTTTTTGTACATTTGGAATTTGGTTGTTGTATTATATTATGTTCTGGTTGACTAGGCGAAGGGGGTGGTCTCCGATACTTGGTGGACTTGAGATACCCTTCATAGCTAGGCCCTGGTTTGGGTCGCGACAAAAATCTAGAGGCTATTGCAATACAAAAGTGAATATTTTCAATGGGATTATAACTCAATATCCTCTTCTTAGTCACCAAGTTCTTCATAAACTTCGCATTACCTAGCATTTGTTCAAGGGCCTCAACTAGAGGGATATCTACCATCAATTCCTTTAACATAGAAATAAATTTTTGGTATTTTTCCTCTTCAGATCTTTTCTTATGTCTTTACAAAAAAAGAGTAGGAGGTCGTGGAATGGAAGTCAATACTTTTAGAACCTCATTATTCTTTTTCTTTATTGCCTTGGCCTCATGTTCATCAACTAAAGGCTTTTTAGATGTCTTCTTATCCACCCCAAGTATTCAAAATTGACAAATTTCTTATATTTTGTGCTATTGAGTCTTCACTAAAATCAACAATCAATAACATAGGTGGATTCATGGTCATCTTGCCACATCTAGTAGTGAGAGCAAAGTAATGTCAATCGTTCTTTAAATTCTACATAGTATTATTTGAAAGTGTACCTTGTTGGCGCTAATGTAATGCCACAAAAATCAAACAAAACTATTGCTCAAGCTGTTATATAGTGGTATCATGTGATTCAACATTATGGTTTATTCTAAAGATATCCGCCTTAATCTCCTTAAAGCGGTCTTCCATTTTATCTACCACTTTCATAGCCTTTGCAAGCATTTTTCTATCCTCTAATTTCTTAAATTAATATCATGGTTCCCCAGTAAAACTTAAAGGACACTCTTATCCTAATAGTTGTCCTTTCTTCTCCAATCACCATCTCGATCACTACTCCAATCTCTACATCCAGATTTATTATAGTTATTATCTTTATAGTAATTCCTGCCTTGATTCCCTTTTCTAGAGTTCTTATTGTCTTGGTTATACCCTTGGACCTTGGCTCAAAAAATCACCACCTATCTATCTAGATACTTTACCTCTTCTCTAGATCTAAATCTTCAAACCTAGGCACCTTATCTTATGAACTAACCACATTACCTTTTCTACTCCTGTTGCAATAAATTATTTAGTAAGCAACTATGTCTCAGTCCTCAATTGAACTAATTATATCACTACCATGTTATCTAGTACTCTCTTCTCTTTGGATGCTCCAATTACATAAGTGTTTGTGGGCCTATCTACATCATGAGTGTACCACCACCAGTTGATCTTGTGATTCAATATAGTATCTCAGAATTGTGCTCCCTACTTATACTCATAAATGCTCCCCATTCATTGTGTCTGTTACATCCTGGCTGATTAAATTAAAGGCTCTATAGAAGATCTCAAGCATGTTTCTCCCAAACATAATGGGATTTGCAACATTCTGTAACTTCTTCTTGAATCTCAATCAAGTCTCATATAGTGTTTTCGGATGCAATTGCCTAACATTAAAAATATGATCCTTTGACTACAATATTTTAGAAGTTTGAGAAAATTGGTCCAAGAACTGTGGACTTAATTCATTGCAAGTAGTAATAGATCCATATGGTAATTTAGTCAACCACAATGTAACTTGCCCCATTAGAGAAAATGGAATCAACCCTAGTCTTATCACCTCTTGACTCACTCTAGGTAGATTGTAGGAAGTGCAAATCCCCACAAATTTTATCACATGTATTTCTTCATCAGTACTAGGACGGCCTAAGAATAAACCCTTAAAGTTTAGAAAGTGGATCATGGCACTAGTAATGTCAAACTTAGTACCTGGAGGCAATTCTAGTGGAATAACACACTATTTCAACTAACTCCAAAAATTCTTAATCTTCTTAAGATCTTTATAGTGGGAGAGATAATATTTTAGAGGATATTTCCCCTATTCTTTCTCTGCCTATCCCTTTCATCAAGTGTAGCTATATAATTTGCATCATGTTGTCTAGCCCTTTATTTCCTAGCTGTCTGCTTGGAAAATTCATGCCTAGCATTCTTCTCAGCCATTAACTAAGCAGTGATAAGTTTTGTAGTTTCCTAACTATTGTATAGATGTGTTGGCTGATTATAGATTGTAGCCTCATTATGGACACCATTGAGTAGGGCTCCTTGATTATGAACTCCTTAGTTCACCATTTTTTAGTTAGTTCTTAGAGTGCTCTCAAGCTCTGTATCAAGTAGAATCAGGATATTTTCATTGACTCTGATTATTGGACATGCATCAGTGTATGCCCTAAAAATAATAGAAAAGTAAAATCAAGAAACAACAAACAACAACCCTAGCAACCCAAATTAAAGAAACTCTATAACTCTATTTCTAGGTAGCGACACTAAAATTTGATATAGCCTAATTTACACCTTTCAATGAGATATAAAACGGTCGATTTAAAATAAGAGTCCAACTAAGATTAAGGTCAATTCCATAAGAAATATGTTGAAATATCACTGAATATGTAGTCAAGGTAATCAATAACAATCTTCGATGAAAGAGTAGGTTTGGGTATGTAAATAATTCAGTCGTAATAGTTTTTGGATTTTTTGTTAGTATGAAAGAGGCACTTGGATTGTGTTTCCCAATAACTTCATAACTCTACAGGTTCTTTGTACTTCATAATCTCTTTTGCTGTTCGATATGCAAATTTAATAGGTAAGGTATGCCTATAACAACTTTATGCTCTTGTCTAAGCAATATCCTTAGGCAAGTTTTCTTCTCTAGAGCCTGCATTACTAACCCTTATCTTGGATCCTAGATTAGTTATTCTGGATTATGGATTTAAGATATTAAGTGAAGGTTGGTATCTCCAAGTCTCTATTGCTTATTCCCTTCTTTTCATCCGTACTCCTCCTTCCCAAGTAAGGATAAGGTGAGTTCTAATGCCATACACCGTCAAAAGACAATCAAACCCAATGAAACATCAATGCATGTACAAACACCAGTTGATAATCACTTCGTACTACAAAAACTACTTTGTTAATCCTTCATGGTTTCCACAAACCTAGTTTTGGTATTCAGCTTCTCATAATTGTAAGAACACAATAATAATTCTCAAATGAAAACATAATTATGCCCTTACAATAAGAATATGAAAAACTCTAAGATATCACTTTAAATTAAAACACTAAATATTGATGTTTGTAAATCCAAGACCAAGAATATGCCTTAGAACCTTAAAATACTGTAATAGAATATAAAAATAATACAAAATAATGAATAAGAGTATTTTTATACAAAGTAAAACCTTTTCTAAACATCATATGATTTGCCGAGTCGGTCATGTCGGATGAGTGGAAGGTGTGATCGTGGTTTGATCCCACGACCATCCTTGGTTCTGTTTGTTTTTCCATGGAATTTGTCATTTTCAGATTTTCAATGGTACAGTTCTCATGATGAATCCATGGATTCCACGTACGACTATATAATGTGATCGTCAGATCCTTCTACATATTGATTCCTCAACCATTCATCTTTGTTCCTTCCTTCTATGACAACTTGGTATGAGCGTGACTTTAAAGTAACATCGTGGGAGTCAATCGTTTGATCCTCTTCATACTTAGATCTTACAACCATGGTTTTAAGAAGTCCTTTCGATGATCACAATAGGTTATCTATTCCTAGCATCACCACCTAAATGAGTATAACTCAAGTTTTGTTAACTAAATTTGACCACACTTTTTTATCTTTCAAGCAATACTAGAGAACCAATTATATATCAAGTTTGTAACGCCAATCTATTAATAAAAGAATGAAATTTAGCTAAAATCATAACATAAAATCTAATCTAAAGGTAAATAATCACTAACTATGCAACGATCAATACTAAACAAATTTTAATCCTCAGTTTGGGAAACTAGCTACTCATAATATATGAAAAATGATATATATAAATTCTTCTTCCATATTCGCCAAAGAATCCAAATGGTTCACAATAATACTTTAAATTCCAAGCATAAAGTAGTTAATTCCACCAGTAGAGTTTGATTACAAGCTCAAGATTCCAAAATTTGACAAAAGATAGGATTTCTAATGGCCAAAAAGTCTTAAATACCATAAGAAAAATTGGGCCTTAGAATTATAGAAATGCCCTCATATATAATATGGATGAACGCACTTGCATCATTGATAGGATCATTGATGCACCGAATTGTCCATGGCTCACTAAGTGGACTTTTATTTTGTTCTTTAGCGGTTGATTTCTATCACTTTTTGCAATGTAAGTCTACTTTTTTGATTAAGTTGGCATGCCCAAAGCAACACTTCCTATTGCCATTTTATTATTTTTTGAGCCTGGCCTGAACTGTAAGATTTGGCGATGGATAGACTCGTTTGGCAATGCACAATGCATATTGGCTATGCACCAATTGCCTTTTGTGCCTTTTAGATCCAACATTCCATTTTTTGCTTCACTTTGCTTCCTTTTGCTATTCTAATAAATTCATGACTTTAACCTAAAATTTACACCAAAAAATTATTAGAAATACTTCAATTGGCATTGAGGACCTGATTTCTTACTGTCTTTTAGGCTAACTGAGTTGCAATTTACTGACTTATCAATAACCCCAAATTAAATCTTCTCTATTCCTTGAGTAAATCGATGTACACATGACAAAATCAGCAATTCCTACAAAGAGAGCTACTTGGGAGTTTATAATGTAATGCTTCTGGTTTTGAAGCCTTGAACTTTTTTAAAGTTTTATCCTCTTTGTCTTGACTATGACTTACTTCTATGAGTCGAAGGGTGTATTGAAGGGCCAGGTGATCCTAGTCGTAAGGTGTCCAATTTATAGTCTTTGAGTTACTCTCCTGAGTACAACTTGGAGACATGAGTCATAGGGAGTCCTGATGAGTCGTTGGGTTTGAATCATTACCAAACCAGAAAGTGTGTGGCCGAGTTCTACTCTGAGTACGAGTGGATCAATATAAGCCGTAAGGACTTAATAAGAGTCGGTGGGTGCAAGTCATAGGATATCAAGTGCTTACCCAATTGGGTTCTGTGTTGACTACGATTGGACCCTAAAAGTCATTGGGTCCCATTATGAGTGGTACTAATTAAGTCATACGGACACCTTGTATGGGTATCCTAGGAACTGTCTTGGCTATGACTCAAGATGAAGAGTAATAATGAGTCTATATGAGTTGTATGATGAACCATAGTCATTGATGACTAAATTTCAACTTTTACTGTAAGGGAGCTTTGGATAATCCTTGTCTCACCCCCTTAAAACCCCACATTCATCAAGCACTTAAGGGGGTTATATTTCATCCTTAATGTACTCAAACACTTCCAAGCTCTATCAAATTCTATCAAGCAGACATATTTTGGGTTTCCAAGAAGTAAGTCATTCAAGGGCTCCATGGTTGAATTCTTTCCATAAAACTTGGGTATTTCGGGCATGCTACTCTTCCCTAATTATTAATTTGCTGAAGCATAACTATTAAAGTGTTATTCATAAGATATTAATATTGAGTTTTAAAACATGGGTTGAGGGATTTTGTATAACTATTGTTTATGTGATATTTTATGTTTGTCCCATCATGGTTTAAGCTTAAATGATAGTTCTAAAGTCAATTTTATGGATGGGAATGGTGAATGAACTAGGGAATATTATTTCCCAAATTTGTGACATTTAAAGTGGTTATAACCCAACCCTATATTATGAAATTGGTTTTAAATTATAGTGTTATGTAATTCCCCAAGATAATGTAAAATTAAACCAAGGGGGCTTTGAATTCCCTAAGTGAAGATAATTGGTGTGGCATGTTGATGTTACCTTGCAATCGTTGTTGGTACAATGATACCAATTATGTAAGCCTAAATGTGCATTATAATTTAATAAATGGGATTGTGTGATAAATGTTTTAATTAAACTTTAATGAGGGTTGTGTAGCTGAGTCGTGAAAGTGGTGGTCCCGAGAGACCCACACTGGAAACCACAGTTGTTGTCATGGGGGTCTACATGATCAAGAGGTTTGATTCCTCCTTATTATAGTTACCATATGATTAGGAGGTTCGAGTCACCCACATCTTATTACATGATTTGATACTCATGTCACCTTGATATGCAAGAAGGTCTGAGTCACCTATAGTGCATATATATATATACCTTTTTTTTATGCGCCCACACACACTGGGACCACACATGCTGTGAGAGATTTGGGCCCATAAAGCCCATGGATTCTTTTGTATGTATTGACGATTGAGCTACAAAACCAGGCTAAATTTTTAAAGTGTATTTTAATCCTTCTTTTCTCTATCCCGACATATGATATATATATATATATGTGTCTGTATCCATTGATTATGTGCATTAGATTTGAATGATTTGAAACTATTGATCATGGCATTATATTATCCTTATCCTTGGTTTACATACTAGTATTCACCCTGCTAATCAATCATCTTCAGACATTGTGTCCCCACGCGATGTAGAACTAACCATACTTCAATTTCTCCTACTTAGTGATTATGATTCGAGATCAGTTTGTGAGTTGACATTGATGTGGTGAGCTTCCATACTTTTGAAAGTCTACATTTTATGTTTTGGTCTCTTATATCTCTGATAGGTTAGAATTATTTTTGTCTATAGTTGGGGGTATGTCCCGATATTTTATTGATATTTAATTTTGGTAGATTCTTTGTTTGGATTACTGTGGACTTGGGTGATGTTGGTCGGCTATTTTTGTCAGTTGTTCATTATGGATCATAGAAGTATCTTTTATTCTTAAAATTTATTTAGGTATATATTTGTAATTCATTAGATAGTAGGGATTTTGTGTTGTTCGGTTAGGTTAAAAAGGTAGTGATCTTTGGTCCACGTGGGAATTGAGATGCCCATCACAGCCAGGTCATGGTTCGGTTCATGACAAAGATGGTATAAGAGCTCAGGTTTGTTATTATTAGGTGTCCAACAAAGCCGTGCCAAGTTGAGTCTCATTTATGGGTATGTAGCGTGTCACGCTTATAAGGGAAAGGCTATAAGGCATTTAGGAATATTTCTTTTTCTTGTTGTTCTATTTCAAGCCATAGAGTCTAAGGTCTAGAATATTCTCTAATTTCTGTATGTTCCCTCAAGCTGATGTGTCTAATATTGAGTTTTGCTAGTCAATTCATTTTCTTACCCAATTGATGGCCTCTCAAATTAAATGTGCTGCTTCTGTTGCTCTATCATCTGAGTCCACTAGGGTTGGCCAATTTATGAAGTTTAGTCCTCCTACTTTCACTAGTTCTAAAGTTGATGATGGTCCTTAAAACTTTATTAATGAGATATAAAAGACCTTCTATTTGATGTATGCTATTGATGTAGAAGGAGTAGAGTTCGCTACTTATAAGTTGAAGGATGTAACATACCAATGGTATAAAGAGTGGGAGTAGTTTATGGGTGACGATGCTGAATTTGCTTTGTAGGATAATTTATCTAATGCTTTTCTTGATTGCTACTTTCCTCAAGATTTGAGGGAGGCAGAGAATGAGGAATTCATGAATTTAAAGCAAGCCAGGATAAAAGTAAAGGAGTATGCTTTGAAGTTTCATCAGTTGTCGCATTATGCTCTTGAATTGGTATCTAGCATGAGGGCTAGAATGAGGAAGTTTACCTATGGTTTATCCCATGGGTTAATTTTGGAGAGCAAGGCTGCTTTGTTTAATAAGGATATGGACATCTCTAGACTTGTGGTTTGTATACAACAAGTAGAATAGGAAAAGAAGAAGAAAGCATAGATGAGTGAAAGGTAGAGTAAGAAGCTTTTCTATTCTGATTAAAGTGGAGATTAGTAGCAGAGTGATAGATATAGTGGAAAATAGCCTAAGAAGAAGCGGGATAATTTCGGTTCATACCCTACGGATAGCACACCTTATCCAAAGCCATTGAGTGAACATCATTCTCAGTAAAACAATGGGTTTATAGTACCAGGAGCCCTACTTCAGGATAGTTAGGCTCAATCAACTCTATTATATCCTCTTTGTAGATTTTGTGGTTAGGTGTACCATGGTGTTTATGAAGAGGGGAGGAATAAATGCTTTAAATTTGGTCATATTATTCATATAAAGAGGGATTTTCCTTCTGAGGTTGCTTTTGGGGGAAATTAGATTCCTATTGCTACTTCATCCACTCCTGCACCAAAGGGTGCTACTTCTACTTCTGGCTTCTAGCACTAGATGAAACCGTCTGTATGCTCTTGCCACTCGTCAGGATTTTGAGGCAGCCCTCAATGTTGTTACTGGTATTCTCAAACTCGTTTTTCAAGATATCTATTATCTACTTGATCCCAAGTTTATTGAAACACCCCAAACATTGGCCTTTGTAAAAATTCCTTGAGGTTTGGAGATTCTGGATAAGGTATGACTCATGGGTACTAGTAGTACCCTAGGATACAGTTTGGTGGTCCTCTCTCATATATTAGGCAGTGTGTTTGGTTTGGTTTTTATCCAAGGTATGACTAGGAAAGATACTTATCTATGATAGGGTATGAGTGGTACCTTGCTAAGTCGTATGATGCATTATACTTACCCTAGTTAAATCTATCCAAGGTATAGTTTTGGGGTACTTCTCGTACCTTGTGGTACTAGTTTGGTATGTGTTGTCATATGATGATCAGTGTGGAGGACCATGGTGAGGTCTAGAGTACGAGTTAGGGTACTACTTGTACCCTAGGATACTGCTAAGGGAGGGGTAGTCTTACCCTCCTGTGAGTCAGATTTGTAGCTTTTAAGCTGAGGGTAGTCTGGATATTTCCTACTGCAAAACCCTTATGTCCCCTCATTATATATAATGTTATGTCCTCTCATAACACCTATTAGAAGATAGAAACACTCAAAATACTCTCTGTAAACACTCTCTTGAAGATTGGAGGCTAGGGTATCTACAAGTGTTCTTCAAAAGGCTCAAGAGTCAAGTTTCTTTTCATGAATCTTCTTGTATAAGGCATGTTACTCCTCCCTCATTGTTAGTCCCAAATAAACGCATGTTTTATGAATTGTTTTCATGGCATAATTATTTTATGATTTTGAATTTTCAAATATATTTTGGGGTTTTTTGGTTATAAATGCTTGGTTATGGTTTTCCCATGTTTAAATTATGGATTTACAAATTTTAATCGTAGTTTGTACATTTGGTTGCATGGGAATGGTTAATTGGAACTCAATGTTGGTTTTGAAAACACTATGCCCCTAATGTGTTTGATAAAATGACTATGAGAATGCTTTTACTGTATTGTTGAACTTTTAATGAAACTATTGCATGGTATGGCTTGGTCATGGAACCCAAAATTGGTTTGGATGATTTTTGAATGGGTTAAAAGGTTTTAAATTGTATGAATGGTTTGGAATGGTTAAATGGTAAGGTCTTGGTGGTCATGTTTTTGGTTTAATTGAAAACCTTGCGGGGTACACGACAATCCCCCTAGTGAATAACATGATGAAATTGGTCTAAATGATGAACTATATGTGGGGTCCATGGAAATACCCCAGGTAAAACATAACAATGAAATATTTGTGGGGTACATGGGTATCCCCAAAGTAAGCCTAATAATGATGTACTTACGGGTTATATGGGAATCCCCCAAGTCAAATTAATAGTGTAATCTATGGGTATGTGGGAATCCCATCTTAAAAAGGTTGGCTAGGGTTATTGATTGCAAGCTATAGTTGGTATGATGATACCACTTATAATAGCCTCAATTAATAATAATAAAATTGGTGGATTAGTTAGGTAGAAATGGTTTTAATTGGGCATTCATGGCGGGTTATAATAGCTAACTGTGAAAGTGGGAGTCTAATAGATGAACACTGGAAACTTATATTTCCCGACATGAGAATTGGTCATGGGAACCATCTATGATACCGACGGGGTACACCGGAATCCCCTAAGTACACTTGTACATATGTATCATGGAGAGTGAAGGGTACTTGGGAATCCCCTACTCTTATGGTATCTCCAATTCATGCGGATACATACATCGAGGCTTATTTAGGGGGTTAGACTAGACCCATATAGCCCATGGGTGGATTATGATAGTTAAGCTACATATTCCTGAAATGGATTATATATATATTTATGATTGTGAATATATATGGTTGGTTTACTTGGTTTTAAAGATTGACATTATTTTATAATTATCTTGAGTGTATGCTAGCATTCACCCGCTAACCCGTCTTCAGGTGCTATATCCCCATATGATGCAGGAATTGACCATACTACTCTTCTTGCTCATTGTTTAGATATGGGGATAGCCAGTGCTGGATTAAAGTGGTGAGCTTTCATAATTCAGAAGGCATCAACTTTATGTTAAGGATCTATATATATTGCATCTTTTTATAGACTTGGTTTTTAGCTATGGTCGGGGGTATGTCCCGACTAGATACTTTTTGGTTTTCATTTAGAGGTTTTGTATGGACACTTGTGGACTTGGCTATGGATTAATTATGTTATATAGATATATATTACGTTATCGATTTTAGTTTGTATGGTTGGTTTTGGTTATTAGATGGATTGACTTGGTTGGGTTGGCCTCGAATATAGGCTTATCCCAAAGTCATTACATTGTTAAATACACTATCTTGTTATATGTTCGGTGTTCACCAAACTCAGTGTATATATTAGTTGGTTGGGTTGGGTTTCGGGGGTAGTCTCCGATCCTGGTTGGACTTGAGATTGCCTAATTACAACAAGAACTCAGTTCGGGTCGTGTCATCTACCCTATCTTATATGACCCTTATATGGCTATATATTTTGGATTTGATCCTGAGTGTATTTTATACCCCTTTTAATTATCCACCACGATGGGCGAATCTATTGTGGTTAGAAAGGTTTATAGGGGTTGTGTGATGTCGGTCCATGGAAGGGAGACCTTGGTGGATCTAATAGAGTTGGACATGTTAGAATTAGATATGATTTTAGGGTTGGATTGGTTGCATTCATGCTATGCGTCTCTTAATTGTCTGACCTGAAGGGCCAATTTCTATTTCCCTAATGAACCAGTGATCTAATGGGTAGGTAGTTCCCTAGTGACTAAGGGAAGGCTTATTTCATATTTTAGAGCCCAAAAATTGTTTTCTAAAGTATCCTCTATCACCTCGTGCTTGTTAAGGATTTTAGATCTGAAGGTCCTTTTTGGCAGACTATTTTTGGTATTTATGAATTTCTTGAGGTTTTTCCTGATGATCTTCCAGGTATTCCTCCCGATAGGGAAATTGATTTTGGGATTGATCTTCTTTTGACACTCGTCCTATCCCTATCCTTCCCTATAGAATGGCTCCGGCTGAGTAGAAGGACCTCAAGGAGTAGTTGAATGATCTTCTGGACAAGGGTTTTATCCACACTAGTGTGTCTCCATGGGGTACTCTCGTGTTATTCGTGCGTAAAAAAGATGGTTCCATTCAGATATGTATTGATTACCGCCAACTAAATAAGGTGATCGTGAAAAATAAGTATCTATTTCTAAGGATTGATGATCTCTTTAATCAGCTTTAGGATTATAAGTTTTTCTAAGATTGATCTTTGGTCTGGGTACCATCAGTTGAAGATTAGGGAGATGGATATCCTTAAGATAATTTTTCAAACCCGGTATGTTCATTTCGAGTTTTTGGGTGATGTCATTTGTCTTGACTTGTGCTCTGGCTGCATTTATGGATCTTATGAATCAAGTTTTCTGTCAGTTGCTGGACTTTTTATTCATTGTCCTTATTGATGATATTTTGGTGTATTGTAAGAGTGAGGCAGATCATGTCGATTACCTTCGCCTTATGTTGCAGACCCTAAAGGATCATCATTTGTATGTAAAGTTCTCTGAGTGTGAGTTTTTGTTGAATGTTGTGACTTACCCAGGTAATGTTGTTTCTAGTGAAGGGATCATAGTGGATCCAAAGAAGGTTGCGGTAGTCATGAAGTGGACTTGGCCCACGACTCCAACTGATATTCGAACCTTCTTGGGTTTAGATGGATACTATAAAAGGTTTATTGAGAGTTTCTCTTATTTTGCTGCCCCGTTAGCTAAGTTGACTCAGGAGAAGGTGAAATTCTTATGGTCTGATGCTTGTGAGGGTAATTTTGAGAAGCGAAAGAATAAGTTGACTTTGGCTTTGATCTTGACTCTCTTGTGAGCAGTTATGGTTTTGTTGTCTATTATGATATGTCCTACGTGGGATTGGGATATGTGTTGATGCAGTATGGTAAATCCATCTCATGATTTGGAATTATTAGCTATAGTGTTTGCATTAAAGATCTGGTGGTATTATTTGTTTTGAGTCTATGTTGATATTTATATTGATCATAAGATCCTGCAATACATGTTAACTCAAAAAGAATTGAATCTTAGGCAAAAGAGATGGCTTGAATTGCTCAAGGACTATGACATGAGTCTTCACTATCATCCAGGTAAAGCTAATGTGGTTGCTAATGCTCTTAGTAGGTTGTCGATAGGAAGCTTATCTCATGAGGAAGATGAGAAATAGGATTTGGTGAAGGATATTTACTGTTTGAAAAATCTTAGAGTTTTTCTCTTAAATTGTAAGAATGGTGGTGTGATTGTTCAAGAGGTGGCAAGGTTATCTCTTGGTTCTGAAGTAAAGGAGAAGCAAGTGTTGGATCCTATTATTTTGCAAATCAAGAATAATGTAGGTAGGCAGAAAGTGATGATTTTCGAGATTGGTGGTTATGGTATCTTGAGGTACCAAGGTAGATTATGTGTCCCAAATGTTGATGGATTTTGAGGAAGAATTTTTTTCGAAGTTCTTGAGTAGCATTATACTATCCACCTTGGTTTGACAAAAATGTATCATGATCTTAAGGAAATTTATTGGTGGAATAATATGAAGAGAGATATGACCAGTTTTGTAGCTAAGTACATAGTATCTCAACAAGTAAAGGTGGAGCACTTGAGTCCCGGTGGGTTGACTATGGAGATTGAGCTGTCGGTGTGGAAATGGGAGATAATTAATATGGATTTTATTACTAGTCATCAGTTGTCTCGCTGGCAATTTGATTCGATTTGGGTCATCGTGGATAGGATGACTAAGTCTGCTCACTTATAGCCAGTGAGAACTAATTTTTCTTTTGAGGATTATGCCAAGATATTCATTGAGGAGATCATGAATTTGCATGGTACAATAGTTTCCATCATATCTGACGAGGTACCCAGTTCTCATCTCACTTTTAGAGGTCGTTTCAGTGAGGTTTGGGTCTAAGGTAACACTTAATACCACTTTCCACCCACAGATAGATGGAAAACCAAAACGGACAATTAAGGTCTTAAACGATATACTTTGGGCTTGTGTGTTTGATAATGGCGGTAGTTGGGTTGACCACTTACCTTTATTAGAATTTTCCAACAACAATAGTTATCACTATAACATTGGTATGGCTCTATTTGAGGCCTTATATGGTGTGTAGGCCTCCTATTAGGTAGTTTGAGATCGATGAAAATAAGTTGTTTGGTGTTGGTTTGGTTCACAATCCATGGAGAAGGTAAAGGTGATTTAAGATAGACTTAAGGCTGCCCAAAGTCAACAAAAGTCCTACGTGGATGTGAGGCGAAGGTAGTTGGAATTTGATGGTTGTGATTGGGTATTCTTGAAGGTGTCACCTACGAATTGATTGATGTGGCTTGGTAAGAAGGGGAAGCTCAATTTCCGATATGTCAGTCTGTAATTGGTTTTAAAGAGGGTTAGTAATGTCGCTTATAAATTAAAGTTGTCTTCTAGTTTAAGCTCCATTCATCCTGCGTTTCATGTTTCGATGCTGAAAAGCTATGTTGGTGATCCTTCGATGGTTATTTCCTTGGAGGAGGTGGGTATTTCAAATCCTTTGTCCAATGAGGAGGTCCCGATTGAGATTTTGGATCGGTAAGTCTGTCAGTTATGGAAGAAGGATGTGGTTTTCGTAAAGGTTCTTTGGAAGAACCAAAAGGTTGAGGAAGCTACTTGGAAAGCTGAGGCGGACATGAAGTCCAAGTATCCATTCTATTTCTCATTTTGGAATATCGTTATTGACGTATGTGCATTCATTATATTTTTATTTTCTGACTTATTAAAGGAAACTATAAATTCCTTGGCATCTTTGTTTTCTGTCTTTGTTGAAGTTAAGTGTGGTTGTGGTTGGAGTCAAAGCATGCTAATAAATTCCTTGTCCTATTATTCAAGGACAAATGATCCTAAGGGGAGTATGTAAAGCATTGGGTTTTTGGTCCTTGAAATTATTTTGAAATTTTATCCTGACTATCTTAACTATGACTTAACCCTATAAGTTGTAGGGTGTCTTGATGGGTCAGGTGACCCTAGTTCTAAGGTCTCCAGTGAATGGTGTTTTAGTTACTGTCCTGAGTACGACTTGGATACACGAGTCGTAGAAAGTCTTGACGAGTCGTTGGGATCGAATCATTACCAAATTAGAAAGTGTGTGGTTCAGTTCTGCTCTAAGTAGGACTCACTATGAGCTGTAAGGACTTGATACGAGTCATTGGGTGCAAGTCATAGGATGTCTGGTGTTTACGTAATTGGATTCTGTGTTGACTATGACTAGACCCTACGATTCATAGGGTCCCATTACGAGTTGTACCAGTTGAGTGGTAAGGTCACCAGTGTATGGGTGTCCTGGGAACTGTCTTGGTTACGACTCAGGGTGGTGAGTTGTAATGATTCTATATGAGTCGTATGGTTACCCGTAGTCATTGACAACTAAATTTCAGCTATTAATGTAAGGGCACTTTGGACAATTCCCTTCTCATTCAATTAAAACCCAACATTCATAAAGAACTTAAGGGGGTTATATTTCATCCTTAACGTACTCAAATACTTCCATGATCTCTCAAAATTCTCTTAAACAGCCATACTTGGGATTTCCAAGAAGTAGGTCATCCAAGGGTTCCAGGGTTAAATTCTTTCTATGAAACTTGGCATTTCAGGCATGCTACTCTTTCCTAATTATTAATTTGCTAAAAGCATAAGTTTTAAAGTATTGTTTATGATATATTGATGTTGATTTTGCAAACATGGGTTGATATTTTTGTATTACTATTGTTTATGTGATGTTTCATGTTTGTCTCTGCATGGGTTAAGTTTAAATGGTGGTTTTAAAGTAAATTTTATACATGGCATTGGTGAATGAACTAGGGATTGTGATTTCCCAAACTTTTGACTTTTGAAGTAGTTATGACCCCAACCCCATATTGGAAAATTGGTTTTTAATTTTGGGGTTGTCTAATTCCCCAAGTCAATGTAAAATTGAACCAAGGGGGGTTGTGAATTCCCCCAAGTAAAGATAATTGATGTGGCATGTTGATGTTACCTTGCAAGTGTAGTTAGTATGACGATACCAATAATGTATACCTAAATGTCTATTGTGGTTCAATAAATAAGATAGTGTGATAAATGTTTTAATCGGGCTTTAATGAGAGCGAATTAGCTAAGTCGTGAAAGTGGTGGTCAGAGAGATCCACACAGGAAATTGCAGTTGCCGATGCAGGGCTCTATATAATCTGGTGGTTCGAATCCCTCTTATAATTATTACCATATGATTGGGAGGTTCGAGTTCCCCAAATCTTATATTTTGATTTGGTGCTCGCATCACCTTGATATGCAGGAAGGTTCGAATACATCATAGTGCATATGTATTACACTCTGGTTCGTACAACTACATGCACTAGGTCCCTACCAGGTGGGGGAGAGCTGGGCCCATATATATCGTGTGTGCCTTTGTATGTTATGAGAATTGAGCTACACAACCCAGGCTAAAGTTTTAAAGTGCATGTTAAGCCTTCTTTTCCCTATCCTGGCATGTGATATATATATATATATATATATATATATTTGCATTGATTATGTGCATTAGATTTGAATGATTTAAAACTATTGGTCATGGTATTATATTATCCTTATCCTTGAGTTACATGCTAGTATTCACCCTGCTAACCGTCTTCAGATCTTGTATACCCACGTGATACAGGAACTAGCCATACTTCTACTCCTCTAGCTCAGTGATTAGGATTCGAGATTAGTTCATGAGTTGACATTAAAGTGGTTAGATTTCATACTTCGGAAGTCTACATTTTGTGTTTGGTCTCTTATGTCTCTGACTACTTAGACTTATTTTTGTCTATAGTTGGGGGCATGTCCTGACATTTTATTGATATTTAATTTTGGCTAAGGTTTTGTTTGGATTACTGGTTACTTAGGTGATGTTGGTCGGCTGTTTTGACCGATTGTTGGTTATGGATCATAGAAGTATCTTTTATTCTTAAAATTTACCTTGTTATATGTTTGGAATTCATCTGACGGTAGGGATGTTATGTTGTTTGGTTAGGTGCAAAAAGGGGTGGTCTTTGATCCATGTGGGACTTGAGATGCCTGTTACTACCAGGCTCTAGTTTGGGTGGTGACATAGACACACACTTCTTTTATAAAAATACTTTTCCCTCTTGAGTTTGAAAACAATGGCCAAAGTCTTACCTATAAAGTAATACTTTTGTGAACAACAAGATCCCAAGGATAAATGTTACCAAGCTTAGCACATGATCATAGAATTCAACCAATATTGAAGAATACTCAAGCATAGCAATTGACTGTCCTTACACAAATAAGTTCTTTCCCTTAAGATATGTTTAACCTCAAATCAAGGAGCTAACACGAATAACTCACTCTTATAAAAGATGACCAAGAACACAAGTAACATACCATAATCTTACCTATAAGCTCTAGTTCACCATATACACGCATGCCACTTCAAAGATCACCTTGGTCTTAGTTTGGCTTGTACCATAGGCAATTGGAAAGGTAGGGAAGGTTAAAGTTATAATGAATCAAACTTCTCAGAGCATCTATAAAGACCTTGTTTAATCTATTTTCCTAATGTTTTCTTCATGCACCACTTCTCAAACCAATTTTTCAAATCTTTTGAGCTATCATCCTCTTTCGATCTTTCCAAACCTTAAACAATGTTACTTATTGACACTAGGAACACACTACAACTTTTTTTGATTGTTATATATATATAAACACACACACACACATACACACATATCTACAAAGGATACAAGATAAATAGAAGAGGAATTTAGTGTTCCCATATTCATTAACTATCCATTACATACTAATCCTAAGGTTCCCTTCACCCCGAACTTATGTTTTTGGATTAAGTTAGTCTTTAACCTCACCTAGACACTTTGGTAAGGTTTGTCTCAAGAGAGGAAAATGAGGAAAAAAGGTTTCAATATGGAATGAGGTTATTTACAAAAATGAGTTCCAAGGCTCAATTTTAGGACAAAGTTGGTCATTCAACTCGCTATGGGATGGTTCAATTTGGTCAAATTAGTGATTTACTCTCGATCAATGGCCTAAGATTATTTCTCCAATATTACAAACTTCTTGCATTTGAATTAGAGAAATCAGACAAGTTCAAGGTGGACTCACTGTACAAGCTCAAATCTTTACCTCACCCATACATGATAATCGCATACTCGAAGCACTCTTTCTTAGTTGATGTACCATACTCATCACATATATCAGTAAATGTATTCTAGTATCCAAAATAGGATACAAGTATTCACAAGAAAAATAAATGCGTAACTAGATTGATTGGATCAATAAATTTTTTAAAGATGGACACATTTTTGGAAAATGGATATAGATCACAATGGATAATCAATTCAAGAGTCGCACATTTGAAAATCTCTCCAAATGTATTCTTTAAGTCGAAGTGTTCTACTGGTAGTACACTTCCCTCTTAAATATGAATGCCATAGTAATATTTTTTTGTACTTAACTAATAACTGCTAAACAAGAAATCAAAATAAGGGAATTAAAATCACACACGATACACCACACACCCCATGAGATCTAAAACACTAAATCTAGAATTATTACAACCCAAATGAAAAGTATCCAAATGTTAAATCCACATATTAAAATAAAGAAAAAAATCTTAAAATTCAAACATAGTATCAAAAGATCAAGTTTCAAAAGACAAATATTAAATATCCCCAAAAAATCCCACCCCAACTAAAAAGTAGTCATTTTCCTCAATGCAATAAGAATAAATAAGTATATGATAATAAAAGTAAGAGTCCCCCGAATGCGGTTAAGCCTGTGACAACAACTGGCTTACTAAAGTGGCTACTCTCTAGGCATCAGTACTTGGCTCATCTCCAGTAGTGGTCTGTGGGGAGGATCTGGTAAAAGGTCTAGAGTATCCAAGGAAGCAACTGAATAAGTTGGTCCTAATCTGTGTACTCACAAACTAACTGCTCCAATGTGGCAACAACTAGAACAATCTCAATCTTATGCCTGTTAGTCTGCTCATCAACATATGGTTCAGCCTAAGAATTATCTTGTATACCAAATTGGCCATCCATGTTAAAATAAACCTTGATATCGACATCATCTACGTCATCATCAGAAGCATGATCATCCTTATCAATATCCTCCCCCTCAACCATTAAATTAGCCTTACGAATAGGTATAGACACTAGAGCAAATATCTCAAATAAATCATCCCATAAATGTGTTACATAAGGTATTTGAAGCTCATCCACATTCTTCTAGAAGGTCACTAGCTTGTCGACGTCTTGGACACTATCTCAGGCACAACAGACTGTTATGAGTATTTAATTCATCTACATCATACCAAAATATCACATGATATCACATATATCCTATAGATCCTTATGCACTTGATCCATGTCTGATTTTACTCTAGAAGAAATCACTTGCGGGACCTCCCTATCTAGTCTACCCGACCTAATATAACATATGTAAGCTAGCTACCCTGTTAGACTAGTATCAACTTAGGTTAATTAGGATCTAGACAAGCCTTGAGTAGTAGATAGTTGAAGACCGATGGTAATAGGTCAAGGTGGATATAATGATGTACCTGAATATGGAGCGAGATGATATGAATCTTGAGAAGATCCAGGAGATATAGGAACTATAGTAGTAATAAGAGCAGGATAGTTGGCACCCCTATCAAAAGAACTAAAGTCAACTGTTGTAAGATCATCTACCCAGACCTCTTTCTTTTTTTTCACTTCTTGCATTATCACAAGTATTATGATATTAATGGTGGAAAACGGGTGTAGTTTATAGTTTTTTTTAATGAAGTGAACCTTTAATTGATGACATAGCTCGGTGATCAAGCATGGGAAAGGTAAATAGGTCTACTTCTGTTGTGCCCAACGTGCAATGTCTAAAGTAATGATAAAAGCTATATTGGACCTCTCATTCAAAATTATAGTACCAACCAGCACTTATAAAGGGCTAATAAGGATGGACAAATTCTATGATGCCATAGATTACTACACATAAAGCTTAACCAATATTGATCTCTAAATAAATATTGAACTTTTATATCTGAACCTTCAGTGCAAGCAACAAATGAGTACTATCACTAAGAAATAGAGATAACCAAGTTCTTATCTATTCAATTAGGTCTTGAGTCTTTTGAAAAAATAATGAGTATTTAGTTTTTGGTTTTAATAAATCTCACCAATGATAGTTTGGTCACATCATACATCAACACCATGAATCCCAACAACATCCCTTGTCTCTTACTTCTTTTTTTTTCTTTCTATATAGATAAAGCTTCCCATATGCTTAAGGTCTCTAGGAATACCTTAAAATCATGATATCACAATGCAACTAGAATCCTTCAGATATTTTTCCTCCAATCCATTCAAACTCAATATTTGTTCCCCTATAATTGTGTGCTTATTGGGCACTTAAGTCTATTCATAACACAATGAACCCCATGAGGATAAGCTATAGGTTTGGTTGTTATAGTGGAAGGCTATTTTACCCTTGTGTTCTTTGAAGGAGCAGCCTCAATAGTTAGCAACTCATGGATAGGGCTAGTGTTCCCTCCTCTAATGTATCCAGGTTATATCATTTAAAGTTTGATTTATGATACAAGCTATCTTCCTTAATTACTGGGGCTGTGGACTTGCCTTCCTTAACTCTCTAATGCTTGTGCACCCTGTAGGACTTCTCTCCTTCCTCAATTATAACTCTCTTTGTATGTTTTGAGGTGGGGGAAAGAGATTTGGATTATTTCTTTGATACATACTTCATACGAGCCATATATACACACAATATTAGCAATGGGCTCAACCCAAGTTAGTAAAAAAACAATAAAATTTACCAAAAAAGATTTGCCGAAAAATTGGTACATCGCTAATCTGATCGGCAATGCAAAATGCTATTGCTAATTACACAATAAAGAATGGTCCACTCAGTGAAGGAAATTGGGAATTTGGTGATATGAAGAAAGATTTAGTGACCCTCCCTAAGCATCGCCAAATCACCAAGGTATCACTAAATTTCACCTTAAGTAGCCAAACGTTCTTTTTTAGTTTCAACGATACTAGGATAACTTCAGTGATGGATCATGTAGCTTGGTGTATCATCGAGGTTTACTGCCCATTGTCGATTATCATCTTCCCCAACTCAACTCAAAATTCTCAAGGTTCTTCAATGATGATTTTCAATCTATTTTACCGTGGGTACTCAAACATTCCTAGGCCTCTTTCTTTAATCAACTTTATGATAATTTTTCCCTTAGAACAACGTCACTCAATCTATCATTGAAAAAAATTGATCGATTACAACCTAAATCAACAATAATCTCAACTAAACATATACAATTTATCCATAATGAAAACATGAACATCAGCAATATTTACAGATTAATTTCTCAAATACTAGTCGTTTCTAAGCATTATATTAAATTTCAAAGCATTAACAATTCGACCTATAAAATCCACTATTAATGAATCAATCAATTTATCACAAGATATTAAAATTTAACCACATAATCAATTAAAGAAAATTTTATTTCAAAATGTATAGTAATTTCTAACATTCAATAATTTGAGATAAACTTGATAAAAAAGACAAATAATTTGTGAACTCCAATGGCGTCGTGCTCAGGTGCTGTTGTTGAAGTGAAAGAGAAACTAGAGTGTGTGTGAGTTCTTGAGTGTTTGTTGATTTGAGAGAGTGAAAAATAAGAGGGAATGGGAAAATGAATGATTTTTAATAAAAATCAAAGGATGAATGTTAAAAAATAATGACCCCATCCTATATTAATTTTGACCGATTCAGTGGCTCAAATCCATTGCAGAACTCATCAGTGATGTGTCAAATTAGAGCTCTATTACAAAATGCAGTAGTGTTCATAGCCTAAGACTTTATCCAATAAAGCCAAAGAAATTCTATACATTTGTTCATTATATATACTCCGACCATATTATTTCGCTTATCTTAGATTATTTTTGCTATTCCAACCAATTCATGTACCTAACGATGAAATTAAATCAAAACAACATTAAAAGTACCTTAAAATGGCATTGTGGACTTTATTTCTTACCACTTTTTCCATTAAATAAGTCGCAATTTGTCGACTATTAATAGAGGTGGACCCTTTAAGACTCAAGCCTATTAAGAGTTGGCCAATTAAGTAATGAAATACCATCGAATAGAGGGTCCCACAATATTTAGAAAAGCACGATAATCTGTGTTGCGCGGCATGCCCTCCATAGCAATGCCCTTTTAATGGCTTCCTCTGTTGAGTTGTGTGGTGTATAGGTTGCTCTTTGTATCCAACCTACATGGTTAGGAGGTCCTTTAACTTCAAAACTTCCCTTAGACCTCATATTACAATCTTTAATGTTTCTGCTATCATTTTGGTGCACATCCAACCACTTTTTTGCCTGAAACATGATAATCACATTGTTTATTTCACCCATATCAACATGGAACATATGAAAATATATATACTTATTCTAAAAACTTAGCAAAAGTATGGGTAAAATATGATATGTAATTGTATAAATAAGCTCAATATTACTATCACTTTCTAACTTAGCTCGAGTTTTTTGAAGTAGATAGTCTTATCATCATATTTGTTTGATTCATATATTAAAAAATAAGTGTTTTACTCCTAATCATTTCTAACTATGAAATTCCTATTGCAAGTGTTGTAAAGTGAAAAATTTGTCGTGGTTAATGACCTAAACCCTATATCCTTTTCCACTAATAAAAGACCATATTGTCTATATAAGGAAGAGTACAATATCATGATATATTCCTAACTGTCATGACCTAAAATTAGAAAAATGGTGGCACATACATCAATCCCACATTAGGTAAGTTAACCCAATACTTAATCGCAAAATAAAAATACAAATACACAAAATTAGCAGTGTAAAATGATATAAGTCTAATGACAACTCTTTTAATAAAACCTATGAAAAGTGAATAATAATCCATATAAAATCCAGAGTTACTGATATAAATCACTACGAATCAGAACAACTTTATGTCTTTTGACACTAAAAGTAGGAATAACGACATAAAATAAAAGTACAAAAGATATCTAAAAAGGATGTGGATAAACTAAGTACCTACTTTAGAATCTCAAATAGTCAGCTTGAGCAATGAGGATCACCTATCATCTATGCTTAACTTAAAACTTCACAATAAAGGTGTAGAAAATATAAGAGTGGGTACGAAAACTATGCGTACTCAGCGTCATTCGAATGATCCTAATGTAAAGTGATGGCGAGGTTCGATTCTACACTACACTACTTTATGTTTGATCTCAAGGGGCAAAACATTGCTTTAAGACACATGTTTGTAGTTAAAACTAATAGTAATATGAAAGACACAATAAAAACCTCATGCGAATGAGTATGAAAGTTCCCCCGCTCCTGTCCCAGGGTGATAACCCTTGGAAAAAATGACATTGTCAATATTAGAAAATAAATCTACATAATCATTGAGTAAAGATTCACAAGATTTAATCATGTATTTAGCATAAAAACTCACCATTAATCAAGTAAATAATAATGAAAAACTAAATACAATGCAGACACTATATAAATATATATATATATATATATATACCTTATGCTATAGTATAACTAGGACCTATAAGGGACTAACGATATCCATATAGCAACAGGTGTTTCACTAAAACAACAATAGTTTTCATGAGAATAGTAGGATCATATTGAATTACATCCTCTAGGTCCATATAATCACCAATTATACATCTTTCATTCTTGATTTTAATCATCCATAATATCAAGCATTAAATAGTGGTCGTATGGATGTTGATTGATTTTATTATGTAGTTGGTGGTGCATCTATCCCTGATTCGTTCAATGTATTAGCCATTTTTTTCAGAAAAAATACTCTAATATCAACTGATAAGTTAGATACCACTTACAAATAGAGAGGGCTGAATTGTACATGTTGTATTTTTGCTTTATTAAGGAACCAGACTCTTCAACTACAAAATCTGTAAATATAGTTATCCTAAAATAGTAAACGTAAATAATACAATGATTTTACATTAAAATATTTTTTATCTGATGATGTAAAAATTACGATCTATATTGTGTAGATTTACCTCAAAACATGATTGAATAACAAGAGTGTTTTTAAGTTATAACTCAATAAATAAAAATATCTACTTTAATATCGCTACTCCAACAATCAACTCAGATTGTATCTTCACACTTTCAAGAATTGATTTTGTAGCCTAGAAATCAAAATAAATTCTCTAAATTTTTTATCTACACAAATGCTTCTCATTAGAAAAATAGGTTACAACCTTAGATTAAAGAACCAAAACTCAAATACCAAGAATTCGATATGATCCTCCTCCAACTGGGTTCTTCAGTTCAACAACTTTTATTTCACTAAAATTTTATTTCAACAACACTGTTGTAGTGAGTAAACCTCAATAATTACTTACAATAACATACTTTAGAAGGATAATAATATGTACTTTATATATGCACGAGTAGTGATAAAATTACTCCTTAATTTTATTTCAAAACCAAGAACTAATTTGATTAAGGGAAGAAATCCCAATAGAACTTGATTTCCTTTATTAGATTCCTCTTCGTATACTTTAGTTTGGTGTAAATATTTTCATAATTTATGACCTTGTTGAAGATAAACTGCTTCAATACAAAGATCTTCATATCTTGATAAAATTTTAATGATATATATACTTGTCACACAATTCTATTTACATACAAGTAGTTCTTACCCCTTTGATCAATAATATTCATAAGGACCTGATTGTTAAGCATGTGCTAGATAAGTGATCACTTTATTATAAAATCATGAATTTTGTATCAAGAGAAGTAATTTTTTCTATATTGAGTATGAATCATCAAAATTAGTTTTAGCATGAGTCTTATTGATTCCAACTGTTGAACAACAAAAGTACTTCTGATAGCTTAATTATCAGAGGGTCCCAAACGCACCTCAACCAGGAAACAAATGGGTGAATAGAGAAAACAAAATAGGTTGACACTTCTTCTTATGACTCTTTAACTTTCATTGGTTATGGATTTACACAAATTCATTACCATTTGTTTACATATATATATATATATATATATATATATATATATAAATATAAATACATATATATATATATATGTGTGTGTGTAGACACAATTAATTATAACAATCCTCGTGGTCATTCTTAGCTTATTTTATATTTTAATATTTTGTCCTTCCCCTTTATTTATTTTATATTATTTATGGGTTGTGTGAATGTTTGAAATAATCCCTGAAGCATATAGGAGTGGTATATATGAGTTTGAGGTTTTCAGTAACCTTTAAAGTGTTATATTTGCTTTGATCAATATTTTATGATCTGAGCATTGAGTGATGATTTTAACAGCTCTATGAATAATTTTGACTTAGTAGAGTAGTTGGTTCAGGTTTCAAGGCTCTATTATATTTTTTGAGGGATTGAGTGAGAAACTAGTTTATTTGGCCTAAAGGATTTTTTGGGGTAAAACATCTTAATAACAAACACTTTTGAAAAATATCATGGTTACATTGATTTTGAAAAATCAAAATTACACTAGAAGCAAGATCGAGTTATTTATATGAGGTCCTAAATAAATTTCGAGTGTTTGATTGAAATGTTTTAAGACTTGAACTATAGTTGGTGCCTAGTTTCTGGTGCAAGGTCAAATAATCATCGCAATCACATGGAAAAAGGGTTGTAAGCATAGAGAGTTAGTTTTTTATTCATTGCAATAATGAGGTGGGGAATCTCTATTACGAGCTTGAGTTGGGTCAGGTTGGATAGATGATTCGCGATTGATAGCCCATTCCCACAATTTCGAAAACAAAACTTATAGTAGTCAATGTTGATCATTGTGATCATATGGAAAGTGATACATTCATGAGGCAATATTTACTAGAACAGTATATAAACCAAATTTTAGCGATGCAACTACATAGTCATCATTTTTATGCTTGAGAAATATGATTGTTGGAGAATTGTAGAGGATTATTAATCAATTTTGTTTTGAGTTAGCTTCTAAATCTATTTTCCTCATTACTTGTTGATTATATTTCAAAATCATCTCCAATATCTGAATTTTAAACTTGATATTTGAGTAGTACTCGTTAAAGTAAAATGAGTATTTGACAATTTCTAAACCTATCACCCGAACTGAGACACATGGAGAAAATACAACAATAAACCTATTGCAAGGCTTCTAGAATGAACCCGAACCACATACATATAATAAAATAGAAACAAACATAACCAACAATGCCATAAATCCCCAAACTTGGTGTCACAGTGTAAGAACAACTAACACAATCCATGAATCAAATACAAAGGAAATCCAACTGGAACAACTCTGCCTCCAAATACCAGTAAAGACATAGTCTAATATAAAAAGATAGAAGTGAACTCCAGACGCATGAAATCCAACCACTACTTTGTATAACTTTGAAGGCACCCCCGAATCAACCACTACGAGGTGCACTGAAACCAGTATCTACGCTAAAAAGATACAATAGAGGTGAGTACAGTCCAAGGTATCGTAGGTCGACCAAGAAAAGTAGAAAATAAAGAATACAAAATTACACACTAAGGGCATGTCACCTGCAATCATAAAATGTTCTGCAGTCGTAACCTACAACACTTGCACTAACAGTTCTATAATACTCACATATATTATAGCAAGCACCAAAAAGGATACAAGTATACATTATACCACATACAAGTAAAGAAAATAAGAATAAACATATATGAGAATATCAAGTACAAGTAAAGGGGGATACAACAAATGGATAGATAACAAGTAAACATAGAAATACAATCACTACACAAGCATAATAAGGTAAATACAATGATGATGATAATTCCCGAGGTTGTCGTACAACCTTCGTATACACTTACAGAGCTAAAACTTTCTAATATAGGACCCATGGGGGGTTCATCAACCCGTATGCAATCCATATCCAATCTATATCCATATCTCCTCCCCAACACATCCCTTAGGGATTTTTTTTAAGATGTCACATTTTCTATTAGAAAAGGCCAGTGTTTACAGTATTTCCACAGTGGCATCAATGTTTCATGAATGAGAATGAAATGCTCACAGTCAACCAAAATGAGTGTTTCCATATCCAACCAATATACCAACAATTGAGCAAAATATCCACTTAATTTTCCAACCATCCATAAAATGTCACACGACTCACATGCCAGCAGAGTATGAATACATCACAATATATAATTGATACCACATTAGGCTTTCTCATTAGCAACATATAATCAATTTCACATATACAAGGCCAACAATATCATATACGACCACAAATATTCAAATAGCCAATAATGCTCCAGAACTACCAACTACACCAACATATAGGCCTCCACACGGGCACAAAACAATAAACTAATCCATTTTCATGATTAGCTCCCACACCTTTAATTTGATTTTGTATCAACATTAACTACCCAACCCATTCTAAAAGAACTTAAGCCATAACCTATCTCAAATGCCAAAAATCGATCTGCAAGCCTTTGATCGAAAGTCTTACTCCCCACTAACGGATTTAGAATCAACTAAAATTTGAAAATATAGAATCTCTGTGTCAAAATAAAGCTGGAGATACCCATATTGCCTATTTTCAAGTCTAGGTCAAAATGGAGCCTCAAAATAGGTTTTCGAAAAAGAAGAGAAAATCATAATTTTATTTCAAAAATATGTTCTCCATATTTTTAGGAGCCTACAATTGAAAATCCTAGTGAAAATGAGTTAAAAACGAGGTCAAAATCAAAGAAAAACTAATTTCAAGCTTAACGGGTAAAATCCCAAAATTCATTTTAAAATCAAGAATTGAAGTTGTTTTGAAGATTAAATTTATAGAAAATTAATAGTAATAAGATTAGAAACTTACCCAAGTGAAATGGGTTGATCGGGGTTGAAATTGAAGAAATATAATTTTGGGACTTCCGGGCCAAAATTCTTAATTTCCAATTTAATCCATATTAAAACAAGAAATATATGATAAAATTGGATTAAAGTAGTTGAAATATGTGTTTTGAAGCTTACCCAAACTTAGAAAAGAATGAAATTACTCAAAAGTGTGAAACACTAAGTTCTAAGTCTAAAAGAAAGGGAAAATAAAAATGGCAAAACATGGGTATTTATAGGGTTCAAGTCTCCACCGATCCTCGAAATTCATGTGTAATCCTGTGAACGCAAACAAAATGTGTTATCCCATAAATTCAATGCTCAAGATTCAATGGTGATATCAGATTTTTGAAAAAAAACATCATTTTCAAAAAGTTGACCCTCGAAACCTAATTTCACAACTTTCCGATCTAAGGGTCTTAAATTAGATTTAAAACCCATAAAACCACACCAACCATGTTACCGCCCTAAAATCGACTTTGGATTTGCTAGCATAGTTGATTTTGCCATCCGTCGCATGAATTAAAAAGGTTGACTAAAGTCAACTATAAGGCTCTCAAAGCCCCCCCAAAACCACAATATCACATAAATCATATCAAAATGCATCAGGAATTATTCTAATCATTCCCACACCCCAGAAATAGCACAAAGCAACCATAGAAAGGGATAAAATAGTCAATTCACATAGAAACACATATTTCACATAATTAATCAACATTTGCATCGTTACATCATCCACCACTAAAATTCTAGTTCGTCCTCAAACTAAAGACAAAGAAAATACGTAAAATCACAAAAAGATGGGGATAAGAACTATGCATGCTAGACTTGACCTCCCAAGTAGCCTTATCTATAGTTCTATGTCTCCACTGAACTTTAACCACTGAAGTAACTCTAGAACGAACCCTTCTAACACCCCTAGCCAAGATGGAGACTGACTCCTCAACAAGAGACAACCTATAATCTAATCAAACCGACTCCCAAGAATGACACGAGACTCATCTAGAATATAATGGTGAAGCATGGAAATATGAAAAATTGGATGAACTGTTGTTAAATATTGGGGCAAAGCCAACTCAAAAGCCACATCACCAATAATTCGAAGAATCTCAAATATGACAATATACCTGGGGATAAAATTTCCCCTCCTCCCAAACCTCATCAACCCTTCATGGGTGAAATTTAAAGGAAAACTTGATCACCAATACCAAATCTCGAGGCACGAAGTCTGCAGTCTATATAACATTTCTGCTGACTCTAAGCCGCTCAAAGACTATCTTGAATGATGCAAACCCTATTCAAAGACTCACAAAGAAAGTTTGTACCTCGAGGTCTAATCTAAAAAACCTCAAACCAACCAACTGGAGAGCAATAATGCCTACCATAAAAATCCTCAAAAGGAACCATAACAATGCTCAAATGGTAGCTGTTATTATAAGCAAACTTTCCCAAGACTAGATGTTTCTCCCACTGACCACCAAAGTCAATCACATAAGCACTGAGGGTATCCTCTAAAATCTAAATAGTTTGCTCCAACTGACCATTGGTCTGGGGGTGAAATATTATACTAAGATAAACCCAAGTACCTAAATCCTTCGTAAAAGTCTTCCAAAAATGAGATATGAATGCTAAAGCTCAATCTGAGATGATAGACATTGGCATGCCATGAAGACGCACAATCTCATAATGTAGATACGGGCCAACCTCTAGGTAATAAAAGAGACCTGAAACTTAATGAAATGAGTAGACTTGGTCAATCAATCAACGATGACCCAAACATTACCAAAGCCACAAGAAGTAAGAGAAAACCTAATCATAAAGTCCCTAGTAATCTATTCCCGCATCTATTCAGGAATGGGTAACCTCTGAAGAAAGCCACCCGATCTCATATACTCGACCTTCACCTACTGGAAACATAGGCAACGAGCTACAAAATCCGCTATATCTTTTCTCATACTTCCCTACAAATAATGCTTTCTCAAGTCACAATATATCTTAGTCACTTTCAGATGGATAGAATACCTGGAACGATGGGCCTCCTATAAAATCAATCTAATCTAGTCATACACTCTCGGTACACAAACTCGACCTCTAATCCTCAAGACCCTATTTGAATAATATGAGGCTTCCTTAGACTTACTACTCAACACCTTATCCTGAATCAATATCAATCTAACATCATTAAGTCGATGAGCTCAAATCTGCTCCATCAAAGAAGATCTAGCCTCCACAAATACCAAAACACGCCCAAGTGCTGAAATGTCAAGCCTAACCATCTAGTTAGCTAATGTATAAACCTCTAAGGACAAAGTCCTTTCTTGGGTCAAATGATGCACCAAACTACCCATCGTAGTCAAATTCCTGCTCAAGGCATTCACAACTGCATTAGCCTTGCCTGGATGATAGAGGATACTCAAGTTATAATTCTTAAGCAACTCAAGCCAATGATACTACCTCACTTTAAGATCCTGTTGAGTAAGGAAGAACTAAGGCAATGATAATCTGGGAAAATCTCATAACAACTTCATACAAGTTGTGCCTCCATAACTTCAAGGAAAAACCTATCACGCACAACTCTAAATCATGGGCAGGGTAATTTCTCTCATAGAACTTCAACTGATGAGAAGCATATACAATCACCTTATCTTCTTGCATCAATAAAACACCTAACCCAACACCTGAAGCATCACAAAAGATGGTAAATCCCATGCTCTTCTTAGGAAAAGTTAAGATAGGAGATAAAGTCAACACATCTTTGAGCTTTTAAAAGCTCACTTCAAAAGTATCATACCATTGAAAGAAAATCTTATTATGAGTCAACTTGTTCAATGAAGCTGTGATAGATGAGAAATCCTCAAGAAAACATCGATAATAACCTACCAATCCAATAAAACTCCAAATCTTAGAGGGCAAAGTGGCGTATCCGAAGCACGAATCACTGTAACCTTGGTTGGATCAACTATAATACCACTCCTTAGTAACCATATGACCCAAGAAACAGACATACTCCAACCAAAATGCACACTTGGAAAAATTAACATATAACTTCTCATTCCTTAACGTTGAAAGCACAATCGGCTGATTCTTCTCATGATTAGCCTCACTCTTAGAATAAATCAAGATATCACCTAATAAGAAAGTTAAGATATGGTCGAAACACATGGTTCATCAACTTCATGAATGCAGCTGATGCATTGGTCAACCAAAATGACATGACTAAGAACTCTTAATGACCATATCGAGTCCAAAAAGTTGTCTTTAGAATATCCAAAGCTATAATCCTCAATTGGTGATACTCAGATCTCAAATCAATCTTCGAAAACACTGAGGCACCCTAAAATTGGTCAAACATATCATCAATAGGAGGATGAGGATACTTTTTCTTAACAATCACCTAGTTATTTGTTGATAATTAATACACATATGCATAGACCCATCCTTCTTCTTCATAATAAAAAAAGGCACACCCCATGGTGATATACTAGGCCAGATAAATCCCTTGTCCAACAAATCTCACAACTGATCGTTCAATTTCTTCAACCTGACTTGGTCATCCTATAAGAAGGAATAAAAATAGGCTTGGTGACTGGCTCAACAATAGTATCAAAATCAATATTTGCAGTACACCAGGTAAATCCATAAGGAACACATCCATAAACTCACGGACAATAAGAAAAGAATTCAAAGAAGGAGGAGAAGCAACACTAGAATCATGAATATGATCTGAATAAGATAGAGATACCCTCTTAAACAATTGATGATCCAGAACATAAGATATAACCCTTTTCGAACCAGATGAAACACACACTTCTAAGCTATCCTTGGCACACTCGACGAACCTAAAGTCATGGTCTTAGCATAATAATCTAGGACAAGATAGTAAGGATCAAACCAATCCATACCCAAGATGATGTCGAAATCAACTATATCTAAGACAAGAAGATCTACCAAATTCTCACACCCAACAAAAGTCACAACATATGATCGGTACACTCGATCCACCAATAAAGAGTCTCCTACAAGGGTAGATAGACAAATACTCATGGGAAGAGTCTCTGTAGAAGAATCAAAACCCAAAGCAAAATAAGTAGACACACAGGAAAAAGTCAATCTCTGATCAAATAACATAGATACAGATTTGAAAAAATAGGGATAATACCTGTGATAAAAACATCAGATACCTCTACCTTTGGTCTAGCAAGTATAACATAGAAATGTCTATGACCACCAACTACCTGAGTATCCCTGTGACTACTACTGCGGGCACTACTACCTCTGCCTCACACACTTCTAGTGGAATTTCTACCTCTCACAGTTGAAATAAGAGTGACTCTAAGCACATGATAGGGATGGTCCTTGGCCAAATGGATAGTCTTATCACACAAATAGAGAGATCTACGACCTGAATCAATAGGAGGATGCATGTGGATAAAAATAGCCATCCTAAAATACTGAACCAAAAAACCCACTACTTGAACATTGCAAGGTTTCCTGCACTGCTCTACCATGATATCCATGATAACCACTAGAATCTCTACCTTAAGAAGTATGACATTTGGACATCCCAAAATTATGCCCTTATTGGTACCTACTTGATATGCTAGAAGAATAGCCTTAATCATCTTAGCATGATCTACTATACTATGAAAAGATGATTCAAATACAACCATCTGAGATGTAGATAACTTAAGAGAGACATCTAACCCCTTTAGAAACTTCCAAATCTTCTCTGACTCATTGACAATGTTGGCGTAGAAATACTTTGACAAGGCTTAAAAATGTGCCTCATACTCTACAATAATCATGGAGCCCTGATCTAGGCAATCAAACTTATCTCTTATCTGATCCCTCAGGATGTGAAGCATGAACTTCTTTAAAAAGGCCTCAGTAAACCGATCCCAAGTCATCTCAGGAGAATTAAGAGGTATGCAACTAATAAGCGATGTCCCCTAATCTCTAACAACATCTCTCAACTGATAAGTAGTATATGCAATACCATGTAACTCAAGCAAACTCAATTTATGCAACTTCTAATGACAGGTAAAAAAGAACTCATAGGCATCCCCACCCAAAACACCACTGAATTTAGAGGGATCTAAATGAGCGAATCTCCTAAACCTCTTATGATCCTTAGAAGACATAACTTTACTCAAAATAAGAGGCTCCAGGGTAAATTCAGAAGGCTAAGATCCTACTTAAGGGGGAAATATAAATAAAGACTAAACTCCTGACCTTAGCATACCATACTCAAATACAATTGCTGAAGGAGGAATAATACTCGAAGTCTCTGAAATACCAAAAAAAGAAGTAGGTGTAATCGAGACTCCATAACTGGGGCTAGAAAACACTAAAAATGGACTTTGGCATATATAGTGGTTCAATATTTAGAGCTGGGAGAACACTAGGCTCACTCAAAGGAGCACCCTCCAAATGGGTCAATAAGCGAATCAAAAATCTCTATAAAACTAGGGTAGAAAAACTTGGTGGAACAAAAGTAGATGGGGCAGATCTACGTGCCTATTCACTACCTCAAGTCTATCCATACCTCACAACTCACCTTATAGATTGGCCTCTCTCCTTAGATTAAGGCCATATATTTCTAACTCACGAGATCTAGTCATCACCATTATGCTAAAGAGGAGTACAATATGGCTTAGAACAAAAGGTATGAAGGAAATCTACACGATATGTAGCAAATATGGGAAATTTGCTAAAGACATCCTATCGACTCTTAAAGATAGATACGAACATCTATGTACTAATCTGCGAGGCTCTATTTGACATCCCATTCTTACATCATTGAGATCAATGAACATAGATCTTACACTAATTTGTCATGACCTAAAAGCTAAGGGTCATGATGGCACTTAACGTGGTGAACCTTGAGAAGTAAGTTTATCATGGACACTGATACACAAATGGAAACAACATCAATAACCCTAAGGTGAGGCTTCTAAAACAAAGCCAAACCATATATATATATAATAAAAACAGAAATAAACATCACTAATAATGCCATAATTCCCAAAACTTGGTGTCATAGTGTAAGAACTACTAATATAATCTATGGATTAAATACATAAGAAATCAAATAGGAACAACTCTATTTCTAAATACTAGTAAAGACATAGTCTAATATTATAATATAGAAGTGAACTCCAGACTCATGTAATATAACTGCTACCTTGACTAACTTTGAAGGCGCCTGAATCAACTAATGTCTGGCACACTCAAACTAAGATCTACATAAAAAAAGTATTGTAGGGGTGAGTATATTCAACTTTTATTCAGTAGTTATCTTAGATTGACCGAGCAAAGAATAAAATAAAGCATACAAAAGTACACACTAAGGCTACATCACCTGTAATCTAAAAATATCCCACAGCGGTAGCCCATACCGCTTGCAAAAATAATTTTATAATACTTATATATATTGCAGAACACACCAAAAGGGATACAACTATATATTATACCACATACAAGTAAAGAGAAGAAGAATAGGTATATAGGAGAACATAAAGAACAAGTAAAGAGAGATAGAACAATTGGATAGGTAACAAGTCAACACAGAAATATAATTACTGCACAAGAATAATAAGGTAAATATAATGAAAATGATAATGATGATATATTGCATGAGGATGTCACACAACCTCCGTATACACCTACGAAGCTGAAGCTTTCTGACATAGGACCCATGTGAGGTTTATCTACCCGTATACAATCCATATCCATATCTCTTTCACAACACATTCCTCAGGAAGGATTTTTAAAGAAGTCACATTTCTATCAGAAAAAGCTAGTGTTTTCTAGTGTCTCCATAGTGGTACCAATGTTTCATGAATGAGTATTCTATGAGGATAAAATGCTCACAACAAATAAAATGAGTGTTTCCATATCCAATCAAGTAAGTAAAATATCCACTTAATTTTTCAACCATCCATGAAATCCAACACGATTCATATGCCAACAAAGTATGAATACTTCACAATATACAATTGATGCCACGTTAGGATTTCTCATTAGAAACATATAATCAATTTCGCATATACACGGCCAACAATATCATATAAGAGCCCACATGATCATACATAGAAAATAATATTCAGAAACCACAAAATACATCAACATATAGGTCCCCACACGGGTATTAACACAAAAAATAAGCCATTTTTATGATTAGTTCCCATACCTTTAACATGATTTTGTATCAACATTAACTACCCAACCCAATGTGAAAGAAGTTAAGCCATAACCTATCTAGAATGTCAAAAATCGGTATGCAACCCTTTGATCAAAGCCTCACTCCCCAAGAATGGATCTGGAATAAACTAAAATATGAAAATATAGAATCTATGCATCAAAACAAAGTCGACGATTCCTATATTTTCTATTTTTATGTTGGGGTTAAAACAGACCCCCGAATTGATTTTCAAAAATGAAGAAAAAAATCATAATTTTATTTCAATAACATGTTGCCCATATTTTTAGTCTACACTGAAAACCAAAGAAAAAATAAGTTTAAAATGAGGTCTAAATTAAAGAAAAATCAATTTCAAGCTTTACCGGATAAAATACCCAAATCCATTTTAAAAATCAAGAATTGAAGTTGTTTTGAAGATGAAATTGATAGAAAAGAAATAATAATAAGACTAGAAACTTGCCCAAGTGAAATGATGCTTCTTTATTTTCATTGAAGCAATCAACAATGATTTTGGAGTCAATTGATAGTTTACGAGCTTGATGAATGTAGAGCGCATCTAGAAGAATAAAATCAGAAGAAATACAATTTTTGACCTTTCGAGCCAAAATCTCTAATTTCCACTTTAATCCATGTTAAAATAAGAAGTAGAGGATAAAATTAGAGTTAAGTAGTTGAAATAGGTGTTTAGAAGCTTACCCAAGCTTAGAAAATTGAAAAAATATCTTAAAAGCATGAAACCTTAAGGTTCAAGTCTCAAAAATGGGGAAATAAAAATGGAAAAACATATGTATATATAGGGTTCAAGTTTCTGTGGACCCCTCAAATTTCATTCAGAATCTTGTGAAGGCAAATGAAATATGCTACCTAATAAAATTTGATGCTCCAACTCAATGGTGACATTAGATTTTTGTAAAAAATATTATTTTCACAAATTTAACTCCTGAAATCCTATTTCACAAATTTCTGAATTGAGGGTCTTAAATGAGATTTAAAAGTCATAAAATCACACCAACTATGTTAACACCCTAAAATCGATGTTTCAGATCTACTGGCGTAGTCTGTTTTGACATCTGTCACACGAATCAAAGGTTGTTTACTGAAGTTAACTATAAGACTCTAGAAGCCACCAAAAATCATAAATATTATAAAAATCATACAAAAATGCATCGAGAACCATATCAATCATCCCCTTATCTAAAAATACCATAAAAAAATAGGGAGGGTAAAATAGCCAATTCATATAGAAATACATAATTCACATAATGCATCAAAATCTGCGTCGTTATATTCCCTTACTCCATGTTCAGTTTATTCTCTCAAGTTCATGATAAATAGTGTAGTGCATATCTCATATGCTCAGTACATTTAAAGTACTAATCATATATATTTTTTTGCAATATATTATCTTATAATATAGGTTTTGACGTTCAATATCTGGATTGTACATAGAATGATCTCCCACTACATCTACAATAGTACTTTGGTGAGTCTTTATTATTTGAAGACTAATGATCGATATTTTTAATTTATCCCCTTTTATTGTTTTCCAAAAGATAGTGCTCATCGAGGGATTGTCCCAACAACTCATCTTAGTATAGACTTTCAGACATATAGTTAGATATTCAGCTTTTTGGTTTTAAACTCAGATATTTTCTATTGGTTTTATTTATCATTTCATCATTTAAGTCAGCTTCTATAGAGTATCTTTATTAGTTAGTTCAGCAGTATTACTTTCATGCTAGGCCTTGGGTTATCTTGGAGTCAATTATGACTCTAAGAATCATATTAAAACTAGGGGTAGTCTCAGGTCATGAAAAACTTGGTATTAGAGCCTCAGGTGTAAGATTTCCTAAGGTATCCTAAATTTGTGTCATGTAGAATCATATTCATGGGTGCGAGCACGTGAAACCTACGAATGAGAGGCTATGAAATGTTTTAGGAAAGTTTCACATATTTCATGATCATATCATGCAATGGAGTTTAACTCTATGTATTCTTCTAACTTATGCATTACATTTTTTAGAATATGTCTCCATAAAAAGAGATTAGATATGAAGTGTTAAAAATTGTAACCCTTCTGCACTAGTCGATCAGTTTACAAGTGCTGATATTTCTTATGTAGAAATTTATGGTACAATCCAATTATTAGCTCGAGCTATAATTGCTTAATTGAATTAGTAGGTTGCAGTCCCTGGAAAAATTAGTAGGTAAGAAGAATAGAAGGGAGAGAAAAAAGGTCATACCAGGGAATGTAATGCTAATCTCTAGAAGATTGCTACTGAGAATCGATCTTCTTTTCTCAAAGGTCATTATGGTTGGTGCTTTTATCATCTAGTGCTTCTTCTCTAGCCCCCAGTCCTTATTATGATCATCATGGCAGAGGATTTGACTCTCATCCATAACAAAATACTATAAAGGAAAAATTCCACCTCACTTACAATAAATATGGCAAGTACCACATAATGAAATGTATGGAAGGTCATAAAGGTTGTTTTGGTTGTGGCAAGTTTGGCCACAAGTTGATACATTTTCTGGTAGTTTCAACAAGGGGTAGGGAGGTTCGCCAACATACCTAACTTACTTTTTCAACAGCTACTCCCGGTTACCCAAATTAGAAGGGTAACTCTCTTAGTGCAAATAATTTTTAGTACTTAACTCAATTCTATTCATCTTCCAACACACCAAATCTAAATGGTTTTCCTAAGGATGAATTGGGTATGTTTTTAGATTTTATCTTCTATGCACTTATATTCCTTAAGCCTTATCTTTCAAAAATGGTGAATAGATATAGTTTAGAACAAGGTTGTGATGTTCATAGTAGCAGTAAGATGGACAATAGAAAGAGAGATATTCTTAGCTGATATGAGAAATTGCAAAATCAGAGTAGATCCTAAATTGGTATGTCTTGATCATTTGAGTTAGTTTAGTTAGAGAGTATTGAAAATAAAGACTCATAAAATTAGTATGATGACTACTATATAAGTGTTATATGTTAGAGTACAGAACAAGTCAGGTTTTAGAAATTAGGTAGTAATGTTAGAAGGTTCTAGAACAGCTATAGCTTGAGGTAGCGACCCATTCTTATCTTAGACTTTTTAGTATATTTTATGTCAGTACAAAAATTTACTCCTGCCTTAAAATATTCCGACGTGTGTACTTCATTCAAATGTATTTATATTATCAGTTCCTATTTTAAGGAGTAATAGTCTCACTCAAAAATCCAAATCCAACTCCATGGACCTATGAATATCAATCCTACACCATAGAGTTCCTAACTTATGCACCTATGAATTCCTAGTATGCTCAGTCCCATGTTCATATGATTCATTCTCATTCATATTATATTATACTTCTCAGATAACAATTGTGTGTTAAGAGTTAAGGGAGTCTCTAAGTCATAATTCTACGATATACTTCATATTCTAGATCTTCCTAGTAGATTCCTTCTGTGCATTTTTGTATACCTTGGTAGTGGGGTTGGTGACAGAATAAGTCTAACCATTCTTTTTATAAAAGAATAGGACTCCTATTATTCCTTTTGCCCCAATATATTGTTGCTTCATGTAATAAAATTTTAGAGTGAAGGTGCCTCATGATTAAATTGATATTGCTCCTTTTCCAGTATACTCATATCATTGGACTAGGATTCTCAGATTATGTGAAAATTTCCCAGTCAGATTTATCACTCTGATTATTCCTATGATTCTTTACCCTAATTTCTCCAAGAATTTCAAACAAAGTTCTTTTCTTAATGACTATTAGGAATTTCATATCATTATCCATCACCTTATAGTTCCATTCATATGTTTCTGTCACGAATACTTTGGTGAGTCTAAATTATCATTACGTATCAGTTCATATAGCCAATGTTTTAGTACAGAGATCAGATAAATAATACTTGTGACTTAATCTCTTTCCTTCTAGTTGTACTCTCCTAAGTCCATATTTGTGCCTATTCCATGTGAGATTATATGTGCTTTAACATGCATGCAAATATAGTTGAGTCATATTCCCATCCTAAAATCAATTTAAAGTAGTAGTAACCTCTTTATTACCCATTTCAATTTCATGTCCCATAATAACTCTCATGTCATAGTATGGATTCGTGAGTCCAGTTTAGTCCATGTTTTAGTAATGAATCAACTATCAAATTAGTATTCATATCCAACCAACTCAGTATTAGGATGGTATTTCTTTCCCTATCCTCTTAGTTTAGTGGTGTTTATTCAGGATGAATGATCCAAGAGGGGATATATTATAACACCCCAAAAATCTGAACTAAGATTTGAACAATGATTTGAGTACATGTAAAATCAAACATCATGTTTTGATTCCCTGATGTAATACCCTAAATTTTCAAGCTCTAGACCCCTTGAAAGATAGGCCTCCAAGTTAGCTTTCCAATGTCTCAAGTCTCATCTTAATCCGTTGTCATGGAAAAAGCTATGGAAAAATTTCCGTAAGGGACTCACACATTGTTGTAATAATGACTCATGTAATGAATCACTACCACACGTGATGAGTCATCACATGTGAGTTGTAGACTTTCTAGTAAAGTCGCCAAGTTTTTCCCAGTGACTATGAGTTTACCTTACGAGTCTTAACCAGTGACCAAGAGTCATAAAGAAAGACTTGTAATCAAAATAGTGTCAAGCCATGTATCAGACCATTGGTTATTAGTCCAGTATATGACTAGTAGTTAGTCTTAATGAATCATTGGGGGGTAGTCATAGTCATACCAGTGTATGACCAAAAGCAAAGCCTCATATTGTGACTCCACCTTACGACTCCTATTCAATCATGACGAGTCGTAAGGGCAAGTCGTAGTTTGACAAGTGAGGACCCAAGGTCCCAGGACCATGGGTTATGACTTAGACAACGATGCTTAACTAGACATTATGAGTCGTAGGGTGAGTCGTAACAACTGGGAACCCAATTTATAGCACATTTTTCCAAGGACTTTTATGTCTTTCCCCACTCTATTAAAAGCCAGACCCAGATCATTTTGGCTTCCCAAGGGGTGGTACAAAAGACCTAAATTCCTCAATTCATGAAATAATCCTTAATTCCACCCAAAAGAATCAAGTGAGGCGATTTTCTCTCTTCTCCTAAGAAACAATTAGAGTTCTTCAAGCTCAAGAATTTTTCCAAGGAATTTACCAAGGGTCTTTCTACCAGGTATGTGGTATATTCATCAATGGGTCCCTTTCACCCATTGAGTCCCAAGAATTCCGTATTTTTATGATTATAAACCCTTTTTCCCTTCTTTGTGGAATTCTACGTCAAAATGGATATTATGATCTCCATACAAGTGTTTTGGAGTATGAACCATGAAAATATGTTTTTCCAACAAAGAAGCGCAAAAGAAAAACATGCATAAGCACTTTGAATGTACTGGTATGCTCAGTGAGGTAGGATAAAATGTATGGGTTCATATGCATGAACAATACTAACTAAATAACATGAGTATGACTGAGTGAGAGTACATGCAATGATACGTAGACTGTAACTGAGATTGTGATAACACTAAATATAGAATCTGAAAACTGACTTACTAATATCTGAGTTTACAGATATTGTATTACTGATAATTGATTGAATCTATCTAAAAATCTTAATTCTTTAGAACTATACTGAGTTCCATACTGAGCCGAGTGACTTTAACTAATAGTCCTGAATCTGTAGAACTGAATTGAGTTCTATACTGAGACTAAATTTGAAACTGAGACTGTTGGAGGTAATCATCTAACCGACATGCCCCATTTGAAATAGAATGGGGTCTAACCTGTAACCCCAGTTGGAAGGGTGTCAATACCATGCCACGGGTAGAGACAAGTTGTGGGTAAACCCTCTCTAATAGGAAGCTCTTTCGTCAACCCTCGCTGGTAGGAAAACTTGAATGAGATGTATCAACCCTCATAATATCTGGAAGGAACACACCTCAACCTATTCTAGCTACATAGTTCTATAATGCAGGGATTGCTACTAAGGGTCAAACCCTCTGCTGGCAGGAATGCCACTATCCCTGGGTTCGCTCAGTTCTGAATCCTACTCCCAATTGAATAAACACTAAGCTGATTTCTAGAATGTACTCAGTTGGACAAAACTGTTATAGAATTTATTGATTTTTGTTTACTGACGGAATACCACTGAATAAGTTTAATGTGGTCTGAACTGAATACTAAACTAGACTATACCAGTACTAAGTCTACTGAGTTTTTCCTGAGTCCTGTGACTGACTGAGAGTACTACTGATCATGAGATGACTACGATTACCTTGTAACTAATACTGACTCTAAGTACACAGCTAAATTTTCAGGTGTTAAATACCCTCGATACTCGATAGCATGAAAGTAAATCATAACATAGTCTTCAAAAGCATAATTATATGCAGTTGGTCATAACTCATTCATAAAGGAATTTTATCAAAAAATTGCATGATACAATTCGTACATAAGATGACACGACATGATTTTCTTCTCTTATTGGTTCACATGAGCAATTCATCAAGCACATAATGAGCATCATACATGTACATAACATTAAACAGAAGTAAACATCATAATTCAACTCCAACTTTACAATTTCCAGGGTTCAACATGGATTCACATGATATTACATATATATTAATTAATCCCACATAAAACTTATCATAAAGCATGGATTAGAATCCAAATTAACCATTATAAACAAGAATATAATCAAACCCAACATGAAATTCATGAAATCCATACACTTGGAGTTTAAAAATAATTTATTGGACTCGAAGGATGGAAGGAACCCTTGGATGAACACTTCACATACCTTAGTTGGTGAATTCTTTAAAATTAATGGTGGAATCTAAAGCCTTGAATTTGAATTTAATTTACCTAGGGTATTTGTTCTTGAGCAATTTGTGAAAGAATAAATATAACTTGCTAAAAGAGGGATAAATTTCATTTTATGGGGACTGAATGGCATGGGAAAAAGACTTAATTAACCCTGAGGATGAATCCTTGTAATGACTGGAAACTATGTTATTGACGCATAGAACGACACACTGCTTCATTGGCATCAACGTAATAACCAACACGTCATGTCGATTTAACATCAGTTCACTGGAATTTGCTCTAAGATGAGGAAAAAATTATCTATCGACATGATGAACGATGCAATGCATCGATATAGTGTTGACTCACTATTTTGATCCCTTGAACATGGTCTAAATGAGGTTTGAAAAATCCAAAACTTGTTCGGGAACACGTATTGGCCTTCCTGATCATGAACTAACTCAAATATCAACATTTAATGGACAAAAAAGTCATAAAATAAGATTGCCAACTTTTGAAGGCTAAAATAACACTAAGTCTAAATACTTAGCTAAAATTTTCTAAGTCTGGGTCCCCCTTAACAACCCTAAAGGACTGAATTAAACTAAGAATTTTGTGGGATCTTACATTATATCACCTTGGGAATATTCATCCTCGAATGAGACTGACTAAGCTGAGAATACTAGTAGACTTAACTTACTTACTGGATATGAATATCTAAAACATGATTATCTGACTGACATTACTGATATATTGAATTTCATACTGAATATGCATATCTGATGCATGAGTAGATGACTAAGTTATTTCATGAATGCATGACTGGGATTACTGATAAGCTGAGTTCCTCATATGAAACATGCATATCTGAACCATGAATACATGACTGAATATGTAATAGTAACTAACACCAAGTTTACAATGGAAATCTAGGCATGAAACTTAATAAGCATGAGAAAAATTATTACCTTGGGTTGAGTCTGACTTTGCGGAGAAAAGGTGAGGATACTTAGTCCACATATCTGCTTCTACTTCCTAAGTAGCTTCCTCAACGGACTGATTCTGCCAAAGAACTTTGACCAGATGGGCTTCTTTGTTCCCCAGTCTGTGAATCTGATAGTTAAGGATTTTGACTGGAATTAGAGAGGTTGTTCTGAACATCTATGTCTCCTACGGGGACTACGGCTAATGGGTCACCTATAGATCTGAAGGGAACTCAAGCTCGTAAGATACCTTTTAAAAACGGCTAAGAATTTGGTAAGGAACGACATATCAGGGACTAAGTTTCCCCTTCTTTCCAAACCGCTTCACTCCTTTCATAGGAGAGATTTTCAAGTACACAAAATCATTAATCTTAAACTTGAGATTTTTTATTCGCACATCAGCGTACAATTTCTGTTGGCTCTGAGTTATCTTAATCCTTTCTCGGATCAACTAAACTTTCTTTAAGGAATCAAATACCAAGCCAAACCCTATCACTGTGGCCTCCCCCACTTTAAACCAAACAATGAGAGATCTATACCTCCTCCCATAAAGAACCTCAAATGGAGCCATTTGAATACTAGAATGATAATTGTTGTTGTATGCGAACTCAATCGAAGGCAAGTGGTCATCCCAACTACCTTTAAAGTCTATCACACACACTCATAACATATCCTCTAGAGTCTGAATGGTCCACTCTACTTGGCCATCTGTCTGAGGATGAAAGGTCGTACTGAGATAAAATCGGGTACCAAGACCCTTTTGGAATGACTTACAGAAATAAGAGGTAAACTATGTACCTCTATCTGAGATAATGGACAACGGAACACCATGCAATCTGACCAACTCTTTGATATTGAGTTTAGCATAATCCTTAACTGAGTAAGAGGTATGGACTAGTAGGAAATGAGCCGATTTGGTCATTCTGTCTATAATGACCCAAACTGAATCATGATGATGACGAGTACGAGGCAAACCCATCACAAAGTCCATGTTTATTTCTTCCCATTTCCAGGTGGGGATGCTGAACTCTTGCAAGGACTCACTAGGCTTTTGATGCTCAATCTTAACCTGCTAACATGTTGAGCACTTAGCCACATACTCTGTAATATCTTTTTTCATCCCACTCCACTAATAGATCTCCCGTAAATCACAATATATCTTAGTAGCCCCTATATGAATAGTGTAGCGTGAACCATGCACTTCTGCCAGAATTTGCTTTCTCAAGTCATCTATACCTGGCACACATAGATAACCCTGGAAGGGGAACACACCATCTCCCCCTTAGGAGAAAACCTCCACTTTCTGATTTCTGACTGGTTATTTCAACTTGATTAGATTAGGATCCCTATCCTGCTTTTTCTTCACCTTAGAAACTAGGGATGATTCTAAAATACTCTGTACCATACACTACCTTTTGCTGAATCAACTAAGCGAACACTTAGTCGGGCTAGCTGATGAACTTCCTAAGCTAACTTTTTCGTACTGTCTTCAACATGGGCAACACTACCCATAGACATTCTACTGATAGCGTCGGCCACTACATTGGCCTTGCCTGGATGATACAGAACACTCAGGTTATAGTCTTTCAACAACTCCAACCACCTTCTCTGATGGAGATTTAGGTCTTTCTGAGAGAATACATACTGCAGGCTTCTATGATCAGTGAACATATCTACGTACACACCATACAAATAATGCCTCCAAAATTTAAGGTAAACATTACTGTTGCTAACTCAAGATCATAAGTAGGATACTTTTTCTTATGGGGTAGGCATAGGCCATGAACTTACCTCTCTACATTAGAATACACCCCAAGCCAACTCTAGAGGCATCACAATACACAAAAAGCTGTCTGAACCATCTGGTAGGGTTAAAATTAGAGTTGTCGTAGTTGAGTCTTTAGCTCCAAAAAGCTCTTTTCACAAGAATCTAACCACATGAATTTGACCTTCTTCTGAGTCAGTCTGGACATAGGGGATACAATAGATGAAAATCCCTAAACAAACCTTCAGTAATAGTCAGCCAAGACCAAAAAACTCCTGACATCTAAAAAAGAGATGGGTCTGGGATAATTTCTTACTACCTTGGTCTCTTGGGATCAACTCTAATGCCATCACTGGAAAAGAAATGGCCGAGAAAAGCTACTGACCATAGCCAAAATTTGTACTTGGTGAATTTGGCAAATAACTGATGATTTCTAAGAGTCTGTAACATTATTCTGAGATGGTCTGCATGGTCATTTTCATTGTGGGAGTAGAGAAAAATGTCATCTATGAAGACTATGCAGAACATTTCCAAGTACTGCTTGAATACAAGGTTCATCAAGTCCGTGAAGGCTTTCGGAGTATTGGTAAGGCCGAAGGATATAACTAAGAATTCAAAGTGGCCATACCAAGTTTTGAAGGCTATCTTTAGGATGTCATATTCCCTAACCCTGAGTTGATGATAGCCTAATCTGAGGTCTATCTTAGAGAAATAACTGGCACCCTAAAGTTGGTCAAACAAGTCATCAATTCCGAGAAGTGGATACTTATTTTTTATCACGACTTTGGTTAGATGATGGTAGTCAATACACATTCTGAGAGAACCATCTTTCTTATACATGAATAAAACTGGTGCGCCCCACAGGGAAATACTGGGTGTGATAAATCACTTATCTAGGAGATCCTTATACTGTTCTTTTAATTCTGAGTTCTTCAGGTGCCATTCTGTATGGCAGAATAGATATGGGATTAGTATCTGGAAGAAGGTCTATTGTGAAGTTGATTTCCCTTTTAGGAGGAACGCTGGAAAGATCTTTGGGAAAAATATTTGGGAATTCACATGCTACTGACACTGATTCAAGAGTAGGGGTTTCTGAACTAGAGTCTTGGACTCGAATGAGATGGTAGAAACATCCCTTAGATATCATCTTTCTCGCCTGAAGGTAAGAAGCAAGCTAACCCCTAAGTGTTGAAGTATTACTCTTCCACTCTAGGACAAGTTCACTCAAAAACTAAAAATGGAAAATTCTATTTCTGCAGTCGACTGAGGCATAGCAGGAATAAAGCCAATCCATGTCGAGAATGAAATTGAAATCGATCGTCTCTAATTTGACTAAGTCTGCTGAAGTGACTTTCTGAGATATCATAACCGGGCAGTTCCTGTATACCAGCCTGGTTATGATGGATTTACCCACTAGGTAATAGACTGAGAAAGGCTCTGCTAGAATTTTGGGACTGACTCCAAAATCAACTACTATATATAGAGTAACAAAGGACAAAGAAGCTCCTGGATCTAACAAAGCATAGACATGGAAATGAAAAACTTGTAATGTACTAGTGACCACATTTGGAGAGCATAGAGTCTATTTGGGGTTGCCCACTGGTGGCACTGGATGCGGAACCTTGCTGATTTGGGTCACCAAACTGAGCTGGGGAACGGTTATCCTAACTCTGAGAACCCACCTAAGGACACTGTTTGACCCTGTGGCCTATCTTGACACACCAGAAAAACACATCACTTCCAGCTCTGTAGATACCCTGGTGGTTTCTGCCATACTTCTAACAAAGGGGATTGGTTCGGGTGCTACTAACACAACCCTGGGGTTTAAGGCCTTATGACCTATCCCTATTGCCGTCTCTAAATTTTGGCATAGGAGCACTAGCTGAGGACGGAGCGGGAACTGAGGATTTTGGGTGAAACTAAGAATGATTACGGCCCTCTAACTTAGGCTGAGTTAAACTGAAACTACCTGTTCTTGCTCTCTTGCTCTCCCTCTCCATCTCTTTATTGTTGGCCTCCTTTATCTGCTAAGCATGGATCATGAGCCTAGATATATCCATCTCCTTAATCAGCATTGTGGTTCTACACTTTGACCACACTGTTAGACACCCCAGACACAAACTTACTCATCTTCACTTTGCTATCTTCTACTACATGTGGGTCATAACTGGCTAACTGTGTAAACTTGAGAGAATACTCTTCTACTATCATATTGCCCTGCTTCAGGTTTATAGACTCCAAAACCTTTTCCTCCCTCAACTCTAGCGGAAAGAACCTATCCAGAAAAGCAACTGCAAACTTCTCCCATTTTATGGGCCCTACATCTACAACGCTTTCAGCTTTCCACTATTTATACCACGAGTGTGCTATATACTATAACTAATATGTGGCTAACTCAACGCTCTCAACAACCGTCACCCCTATTAATATCTGTAAATTTCTGCACCTGATCAAGAAATTACTGAGGGTCCTTATCTGACTTAGACTCGATAAATGATAGAGAGTTCATTCGGGTAAAATGTTGAATCCTGGCAGCAATAGTACTGGCCATTGGGTTGGCTGAAACATCAGATGAGCATTCATTCTAGGTTGCCACTAAATGAGCTAGGGTAGCGAATGCTACTCTGAACTCAGCGTGGGAGACATTATCGTCTAGAGGATCTAAATGGATGGGATGAAGGGCTGGCTGGTGATAACGCTCAACTTATACGTCAATTTAGTGCAAGGCGATCGTCGTCAATATATTTACCCAACTTTAGAGTTGGGGTCGAATCCACAAGGAACAATGTGAGTGGCGATTAAACTAATTTGAAACTATAGCTATAAGTTGAATTCAAAAAAATAATGTGAAAAGATAAAATGGAGGTTTTTGATGATCAACCAAATGTTAAAGTTTTAATTTGCTTCAGAGTTCAAAACTAAAATTTTAATAGTTCAAATCAGTGATAGAGAGGAACTAGGGTTATGATAGCTATGATTATTAATCCTCATTAAACAGTAACTGTAGTATTGGGTTCTCACGACTTTTGGGAAACACCAAATTATCAGTTTCGATAGTCCATCTAAGTGTTTCAACTTGCCTAGATGTTGAACTCCCTAATTCTCTCTAACCTAGGAAATCATTCTATTCATATTGATTTTACCTAAAGTTGATTAATCTTGTTACAACATTAATCATTAAATGGGAGCTTAACCTTCCCAAATCTTTGTTGATAGTTTGCTACCCTTAGTTTATTTCTCAGTTCGAGCAAATCAACATAAGATGGGATTTATTATTTGCAACCAATAAATAACAATCATAACAAAGGAATTATCAAGATGTCTCCACAATCACTCAAACCCAAACAAACTATTAAATCCATGGGGGAATAATCATAGATCCCACAACCTTAGTTGTGGCTTTTAGTTCCATATGACATAGAAAGAGATAGCTACAATTGTAATCATCATTCACAGTGATTAAACTTACAAAAGATGAAGTTTGACGTTGATTCTCTTTTAATTTTAAGAGAAAATTCCCACAACCAAATCAAAGAGTTAAAAATTGAATTCTAAGATTTTTCGAGCCCCAAAAAGAGGTGTCTTTGCCTTTGGAATCTATTAAAGAAGTTTTGCCCTTTTTTCCATTAGAAAACCCTAACATATGCTCTAAATACTTCATCCTAATTATGGAAACAAAATCACATATCACAGTATTTTCTTGGACAGATGGCAACATGTGTGATGACTTATCAATAGTCTGATGCCATATCAAGAATGTCATCAGCTCCTCTTCATATTTGAACAAGTTCTGTCTTCAGCTGATGATAAACCTTGAAGGCTTATCAGACATGTGACGACTTATGTGAATTGATGTCTCTTCTTCACTTCATATTCTCAAGCACTGCCTAAGCTTAACTACGAGCCTGACGGCTTATCAAAACTCTGACGACCTATCACAGGTTGTTATCACTTCTTCCAGCTGAATCTCATTCTTTTTCTAAGGCTGGTGGCAACTCTGATAGCTTATCACAAGGCTGATGACTTATCAGACAAGTCGTCAGCTATACTTCCCTATCTACATACTCAGAAATTAACTCTTTTACTTCCACTATTGCTGGTTCTCTTGCATCTTGACTTTAACTGCAATATCAAAAAGAAAACAATCAAAAATGATAAAAGTTACTTAAGACTTTGCAATTATTCTCAGTTAAAAGCCTCAAATATGTTAGCGTCTACTCATACATCAACATCCTCAACTTAAAACAATTGCTTATCCTCAAGAAACTAAAACACAACCAAGAAGATACAAAGTACATTCAGCAATCAACCATCCATATTATCTCAAAACATCTTCACTATCTCCAAGGTCAGCTAATTTAAAAAAAACAACTGTGCATATTATTGAAGGACAACAATGCGACACACAGGAATCAAGATATGGCATTAATTTAGCAACAACAACCATGCATGTATAAAGATTACACTATCAAAACTAGTTAGCAACTAGCAGCATAACTAGTGTGCCCTTACAATGAAACAGTCCCTCGTCACTCATATGTGAACTCAAGCAGGTCAATGTGGGGAAGGGCAAGAGACACTCACTCTCAGAAAGAAGTTCTAGTCAATGTATGTCAAATACCATAAGCTTGCCCTTATTTTCATTATCGAAACTTTTAGATAGTTTAGTTATGATCACTATAGGACTTTTCTTCAGCTTGTAAAGTAGGCTTGGTGATGATGTGATACACAAAGATATTTAAAGTAACTAAGCCTCCTTGGCACTACACTATTTTTGGGGTCTCACTTATAAACCTTTACCTTATTTCTACCGCACCCATCCTTGCATATTTTTTATTACCCTTCTTAATACACACTTTACATCATGTACCCCTATGATAGATACCCTCAACTTAGGTGATAACGCACAACTTATATGTGAATTTTGTGCAAGACGATCGTCGTCAATATATTTACCTAACTTTGGAGTTGCGGTTGAATCCACAGGGACCAATATGAGTGGTGATTAAACTAGTTTAAAACTAAAGCTACAAGTTAAATTCAAACAACTGGCACAAAAATATAAAATAGGGGTTTTCAATGATCAAACAAATGTTAAAGTTGTAACTTGCTTCAGAACTCAAATCCAAAAGTTCAATAGGTAAAATCAATGATAAAGAATAAACTAGGGTTGTGATCACTATTATTACTAATCCCTATTAAATAATAGTTTTGGCATCGAGTTCTCATGACTTGCGGGAAACACCAGATTATCAGTTTTGACAGTCCATCTAAGTGTTTCCCAACCTATCTAGATGTTAATCTCCCTAATTCTCTCAAACTTAAGAATTCATTCTATTCATACTGATTTTATCTCAATTTGATCAATCTTGCTACAACATTAATCATTAGATGATAACTTAACCTTCCCAAATCCTCGTTGATAATTCACTTCTTACTCGTGTTGATTTCTTATCTCAAGCAAATCACCTGTAAGAAAAGCCTATTGTTTGCAACCAATAGAAAATAATTAATACAAAAGAATTATCAAGATGTTCCTATAATCACTCCAACCCTAACCAACTGCTAAATCAGTAAAAGAATAGTCATAGATCCCATAACCCTAGTTGTTGATTTCAGTTGCTCATAAGATAGAAAGAGAAAACAATGATTGAATTCATAATTTAAAGAAATTAACCTTACAAAAGATGAAATCCAAAGTGGATTCTCCTCCAAGTACAATAAGAATTTCCCACAACTAAATCAAAGGATTGACAAATTGAATTACAAGCTTAGACACTAAAGGGAAGTAAAATAGCCTTTGGAATGAGTTCCCGATAGTTTCAGATGATGAATGAACCCTAAAAGCTGCTATTTATAGCCGTAACTTAAGAAAAAGTAAAAATTAAAAATTCAAATTTTTGCCCCTTAGGTGACGACATTTGTGACAGCTTATCACAAATCTTACGACATTTGTGACAACATGTGTTATGACTTATCACAAATCTGATAACTTATCATAAAATGTCTTCAAACCTTTTGTCCATGTGTGGTGAAATTTTTGATGACTTATCACAAATTTGACGATATTTGTGATGACTTATCACAAATCTGATGACTTATCTCAAAATGTCGTCAGGAATGCTTTACCTTTCTTCTCCTCTGCCTATATGTGATCACATATTCTGATAGCTTATTGCAGATCTGATAGCTTATCAAACCAATTCGTTAGGCATAATCATCAGAACTTAATTTCTTGCATTTTTCACCAAAAATCATCCTTTTTGATGTAGCTTTCATGAGTTTTCATCCATCTTGAATTTCCTACAAAATCTTAAGAAATGTAATAAAAAACAACAATAGTTACTAAAGATCTTACAATTATTCTGAGTTAAAAGTCCTAAATGTGCTAACAAAATACTAGAACATAACACCCTCAACTTAAAACAGTTGTTTGTCTTCAAGCAACTACATAACACAACACTACGATGCTTAACCAAAATAAACATAAGATACCTATCACAGTTGATCATTAATTTTAGCTCAAAACTCATCACTCTCTCTAAGTTCAATCACTTTAACCGAACTGTGGGTATTAATGAAAAACAACAGTGAGACACCCAGGAATCAAGATATGGCATCTATTCAGCAACAACAACTTTGCATGTACCAATATTACACTATCCAAGCAAGTTAGCAACTAGCAACATAACTAGTGTGCCCTCATAACAAAGAAGCCCCTCCTCACTCATATATGAAATCAAGCATGTAAATGCAGGGACGGTTAAGAGATATTCACTATCAGAAAGAAGTTCCTGTCAATGTATGCCAAATACCATAATCTTGCCCTTATTTTCATTACCAAAGCTTTCAGACAGTTAAGTTAAGATCACTATAGGACTTTTCTTCAGCTTGTAATGTAAGCTTGGGGCTGGTATTATACACAAGGATATTTAAAGTAACTAAGCTTTCTTGACACTACACTATTTTTGGGGTCTCACTTATCAACCTTTACCTTATTTCTCCCTTTCTTGATTAAAGCACATTCAAGCTGGATGCTGTTTTTATTCATTCATCATTTTTTTTACAAATTTTCTTTCCTAATTCTTATCCTACCACACCCCGCCTTATATTTTTTTTAATATGACCCTTCTTCACACTCAGTTTATATCACGCACCCCTATGATAGCCACCCTCAACTTAGGCTATTTGCCTAAGTCAAAGTGCATAATATCCATGAAGGACCAAGGCAAAAATAGGTTCATTGTGATACAAATGGATAGGTGATAGGTATAATAAAAAAAATAGGCATTCAGGCTCAAAACCAGGATCAAGTGATATTGTTCATACATGAAAGGTCATTTAGGCTAAAAGTGGACTAATATCAACAACGGCCTATGATTCTTTCCTAACCGGTATCCTACAACTAAGGAAAGACCAACTGGGCAAGTTCTGATTTTAGCACACAACGGGAACTAGGTAGTATCTCACACACACATAGCATAAAGGTACATCACACAATACTACCCATTCGGTTCATGCAATTGTTAGCAGTGATTATCATGTCCCTAGTACTAATGCTTTAAAAAATTCACAATAGTTACATATAGATGCATATTACACAATTACCAGATAGACAATGGGAGAGGTATTTATCATTCCAAGAAAAATCAACAAAAATATGTCAACTATCCTAGATACTTATTTTTTTCCCCAGTTAACGACAATACATCATAAAACAAACACAATACGCCTAAACAAGCTGGCTTTACTAGGAACAAGACTCCGGGGAAAAGAGACCCCAAGAGGACATCAACTCCCACAAGTAGCCCCACCCTCAATGTAAAATCATGCAATGTTCCCAATGCATCAAACCAAAACAAGAGAGTCAAAAACATACCTGGGGCACCATGGGTACAAATATTTGATGTCAATCACATAATAAGAATACAAATAACAAATACCTTGGGTTGCCTCCCAAAAAATGCCTAATTTAGTATCGCGGCATGACCCGACTCAGCTTTTTCCTCCACCTTAAGGATATGAATTTGACCCTCAACTTAGATTCCATCTTCTTGCCTCGATCATAGGGTGGTGGTACAAAGATTAAAAAGTTGAGTAATGGATAATGCATGGTAAACAACTCGGTCTTAAAGTGAGGTGTGTTTTTGTGTTGCTTGTCTAATGTAAAATCAAGTATGTAGGATTCTTGTTCCTTGTCTTTACACTCTTCTACTATTTTAAATGATTCCACAGACAAGATATCATCTAAACATAATGTAGAAAACTGCTTTGAATGAGGCCCAATCAATCCTACTTCAAAATTTACACTATATACTACATACTTACTTTTATTCACCTTCTCAATGTCGGTCTCAAGATCAAGATGAAAATTGAGTGGTTGAGATTCTTGAGTTTTCTCCTCAAATTGACTAATATCCTCCTCATATTCTACTTTGTTTAGCCACTATAAACATGGTGGGAGTGGTAACTCCTTTAGCTCTGCCCATAGAAATTCTTGATTCTCTAAAATTCATTTCATCAATTTATTTTGTTGAATCGTGACAACATACGTATCTTCAGTTTGATCACTTTGACCACAAGCCAAACACCAAGTTACAGTAAGTAGGACAGTATCCATATCATATCGTGAAGGTCTAGTCCATGCACTTTCAGGTAAATCTAGACAGAAAACCTCAAAATATGGTTTCCTAAAATAATAACAAGAATCATCACAAGAATCGTTATTACTCAAAAAACCAAATATCCAGACTGACATTTGATGTGTGAGCTAATGCTAACACATTTGAGGATTTTAACTAAGAAAAATTTCTAAGTCTTAAGCAAATTTTGTCATTTTTGATTGTTTTATGTTTGATTTTACAGAAGAAGCTAATATGTTAGAGAACCAACAAGAATGGAAGCAAATGAGTTAAAATTTGAAGTAATTAGAGGCAAAGTGTGGCTGAAGACATTCATGATAAGTCGTCAGCCCTGTGATAAGCTATCAGCTTCATCATCATAGACAGAGAATTGGCCAAAGTAGAAAGCTATGATGACATTTTGTGATAGGTCATCAAGGAGCTGATAAGCCGTCAAGAATGCCATCAGCCTAAGGCAACACATAAGAACTAAAGCAAAGACTTGACGAAATTTGTGATAAGTCATCAAGGAGCTAATAGGGCATTACTATTTTTCATCAGACTTAGGCAGCAAGTGTCCAAAGCAAAGAAGAAATTGATGACACTTGTGATAAGTCGTCAGCCTCCTAGAATGCTATCACAAATAGTGTCACCTAATCTGAAGAATTTCTAAATTTTATTATTTTTTTTCTATAATTAGGGTTAACTATTTAAAGCCTTGTTTACGGAAATTTCATTACTACGGATCAATCGGAGCAAGCGGTTAAGGCCAAGGGTAGAAGAAATAGGGAAATACCTCTGCCAGAGAGGTATAGAGATTCTAACCATATGTACCAACTAAATAGGGGATAGCGTGTAAATCAAATCATAGAGAGAACTGAGAAATTTAAAGCCTTGTTTAGGGTTTCTTTAAGAGTTTCAAACCTTGAGTTTTAAGACACGATACTTTGATATTATCTCTCTCTTACTTCTTGTCCTTAAAAAGCAATTACTTTGAAGAGAATTTAATCATTATTTTGGATTTCCTTTGAGATTTAAAATGAGAATCTCTAGTTTCTATTCATTTTGTGGTAAGTTTATCTTTCAAAGCATGAATTCATCTAGTTGCTTCGATTATTACGTCATGAGCGGGTAAAGACCTTTAACCTGAATTATGAGATCTAGGGTTAGGTCTTGCTAAGGTGCTGAGTATTCAGGATTCAAAAGGTGGTAGTACTTCTTGATAATTCTGATGTTTTAATTATTGTCTGTTGGTTGAAAACGATAGATAACACCTGCTTTGATTTGCTTGAGAAATAAAACAAATATTGTGGGAAATGACTTATCAATAGGGACTTGGAAACACTAAACTTCCATTTAATTATCAGCGCTGTAACAAGGTTGGTTAACATGAGGTAAAATTTCATAAGTGAATATAAATTCCCTAAGTTATAGAGGATTAGGTAATTAAATGCCTAAGTGAGTCGAGAGATATTTAAGCATAACTTCGATAAAGATAACTTATTGTCCTACCTACCATGAGAATCTTGAACCACTAGTAGCATCTGTTAAGTACCAAAATCTCTAGTGAACATAATTCTGGTTTTTCCATAAACTCTTGATTACAAACTGATTGAAGTGATTAACAATTACTTGTTGAACTAAAAACCCTCATTTTAGGAAATATCCAATTATCAGTTGATTAAATCGAAAACGACTTAAGTTCACACCATATTCCCTATGGGATTCGGCCCCAACCTATTTGGATTTTATGTTGACAACGATTGCATACATTCTTGATTGTGAGATTTAGTTTGAGCGTTATAAAAAATGGCGCTGTCGCCGGGGAATACGGTTGTAAACTAAAGTTTGTGTGAGCAAATTGACTATTAGTTAAGTTTCCTATTTTTACATTTATTTGTTTTTTTAATTATAGGATCTTTTTAGTGTATGCCAAGAACCAAAAGTTTCAGAGAACCGTTATTACCACCTAATCCGGAACCATAACAAATTAGAAGACTGGCAGAATAGCAAGAGTGATAGACTAGCAGCCTTAGCTAGAGCTCAGGTAAATGTGAAAAATGTCGGTTAACAAGCACGATATCAAAATCCTGAGGATGAAGATTTGGGAGATGAGGAGTTGCTAAATCTTGGTAACCCAAGGCGTGCAAAATAAGTGCTGCACCAGTACGACGTAATGTTAACAGTAACCATCCATTCTGAGAAAGGTAAAAGTACCAGCCGGTCTTGTATGACCTCAATGATGATGATGATGGAATGGACAGAGCAGGTACAATGGGTGCAATCATTCCTCCAACGTTGGCACTTGGGGTTAAATTCAACATTACGAGTATTATGATTCAACTCCTCAATCTGAAGGGGTTCTTTGGTGGATTTCCTGGAGATGACCCAAACATGTATCTGGTGAATTTTGTCACCACCTGTAAATCTTTTGATAACCCAGGAATAGGCCAGAATACTATCTGGTTGAGATTGTTTCCATTGTCTCTGTCTGGGGAGGCAACATTGTGGCTAAATAGGCCAACACTCAATTATATAACCAACTGAAGGTAGTTGAAAGGAGCTTTCCTAGAAAGGTTATTTCCACCATCCAGGATGGTACAATTAAGGGATGAGATCAACAAATTTAGGCAGCTCCCGACTGAAGCCTTACATAAAACCTAGGAAAGATTCAAGAAAAAGCTGACACAGTGTCCAAACCATAACATGACGTACATATATTTGATGGAGACTTTGTACGGGGCTCTAAACTCCGTTACAAAGACAATTGTAGACAATGCTGCTGGTGGTTCATTTGTTGATCTTACATTCCCAGAGGCTTAAGAGATGCTGGAAAGAATGACCAAACAAAGTCGAGGATGGAATACCAGAGAATCTATGGCAGCCAGCCCCACTACTTCTATAGGTATTACTTTGGAACGACGCAGGAGAAAAGAGGAGCGTAACTAAGACATAGCTTACCTTAAAATGTAGATGGACTTACTAACTAGGCACTTGCTATCAGGAAAGGTTGCAAAGGTGAAATCTGTAGAAATGCAAAAGTAGAGACAAACTATGTTAATAATCAGGGGGTTTTTGAGGCAATAGCCAAGGGAATCAAGGTCAGAACTTTTAAGTTAAGCCTGATTATAAAGATAGAGAGCAAGGAAATTGGAGGAATAACAATGACAGTAGCAGCTTATATGTTTCTCCTGGAAATCAAGAGGCTACTTCAACAAGTTCTGAAAAGATATCCATGGAGGACATGATGGCTAAGTTATTAAAGGAGTGGAGGCTACCAACTTTGGTGTGACCACTATGAATACCGATATGACATCCATCATCAGTTGGTGTCCTCACACTCTACCACAATTAAACAGTTAGAGTAGCAGATGATCCAACTCTTTGCAGCATTCAACCAGAGAAAGAACGGAACATTACCAAGTAAGTGATAAGGTCCAGAATCCATGGAATGATGGCTCATGCTTGGATATTACCACTAGAAGTGGTAAGATATTACCTGGCCCTTCTATGGGAAAACTTGTAGTTAATGAGGTAGTTGATGGTGAACTAGAAAAAAGAGGTCCAGTGGAGTCTGAAAAGCTGGATAATAGTGATGATGCTCCGAATAAAGGGAAAGAGAAGGAGAAAGAGGTAGTGCTAAAAAATATCCCAAGACCACCACCTCCATTTCCTCAGCGGTTGAAGAAAAAGGTTAATGATGCAAAATTCAGCAAATTCATGGCAATGCTCAAGCAATTGACATTAAATGTGCCTTTAGTCAAGGCACTTGAGCAAATTCTAGGATACACGAAGTTCATGAAAGATCTTGTGACTAATAAATAAAAGGTTATGCATAATCCAGAGAACAATATCCTTTATTGTGGCATTATTTCTACAAGGTATTTAGTGCAGAAAAAGGCAGATCCGGGATCATTTACCATCCCGTGCACTATTGGTTCCCTAAATTTCATAAAAGTACTATGTGATTTGGGAGCCAGTATAAACCTAATGCCACTTGCTGTGTACAAGAAACTGGGTTTGGAAAATCCTACCCCGACAAACATGTGGTTAGTGATGGCAGATAGGTGTATGAAGCGGTCTGTGGGCATATTACATGATGTTTTGGTTAAGGATGCCGATTTTATTCTGCCTGCTAATTTTGTAGTCCTAGATTGTGAGGTCGACTTAAAAGTGCCCATCATCTTGGGTAGACCATTACTTGTAACTGGGAGAGTGATAGTAGATACGGAGCTGAATGAGCTGAAGTTCAGGCTCAATGATAAAGAATCACGATTCAAAATTCACTCATCCATGACACCAACAAAAGACATAAGTGTTTTCTCAATCATGGAGGTATTCTATGAGGATGGTAAAGAGGTATGAACAGGTTGTCTTGACAAAGTCTGAGTAGTCAAGATAACCAAGTCGTGCCTCGACATTAAATCAGGCGCTATTGGGAGGAAGCCTAAAATTTTTATATTCCATTAAATTATATATTTTTTAGTTAGGTTACAGTTCAAAGAAGGTGGAATCAAGGTATTCATCCAAGTTCCCCTGATGATATTTTTGATGGGCTATCACGATTGTGATAAGCTGTCAGATTTGTCGTCAGAGATATTAGCTCTAAAGAAGGGTTTGTCAAGGCTAATGACATTTGTGATAAGCTATCACACTTGTGATGGCTTATCAGAAATGTCGTCACCAAAACCTCAAAATTTAGCTAAAATTTTGGGCCCAGGTGAAAATATCCAACCCAGCCCAAACACTGACTTTCCACCTTCCCACGTGTTTTGTTATTTCCCTTAAGTATTAATACCTTCCATACTTAGAATATTTTCTTCCCTTATTTAAACTCTTTCCAAGTAAACAAAGAAGAAAACTTCCTTGTGTGTGGGGATTAGAAATCAAAATCAAGAATTCTTCTTCCCTCTACTATCTCTTGCTCGTGTAATCAAAGTGAAAGTATCCATCAGGTATGACCAAAACCTAGCCTTCTTTTAAATTGGTAAGTGATAAATTGATGAAAACCCAAGTTCCGAAGAAGCTTGAACCAAGTTCATTTTGCAAAAATGGCTAAAAATTGGAACTAGGGTTTATTGTGCAAGCTTAAGGTTTATAAGTTCAGCTCAAAACCAAAAATCGAGAGGGTTTTAAGAAAAAATGGCACCAAAAATTGAGCTAAAATTGAGTTGGGTTTCTGTTAAGAGCTAACGACATTCATGATAAGCTATCTCAAATGTGACGGCTTATCAAAAATGTCGTCAAAAGTTGCTAAAATTTTGTGGGTTTTATTTAGTGCTAACGACATTTATGATAAGCTATCACAGCTGTGACGGCTTATCAAGAAATGTTGTCACACTTGGGATCTGAAGTATGAATAAGCCCATTTCTTAGGGTGTGAAACTTAAATGATTGATGTGTTTATCTTTATACTCTTGAGGGTCGACTAATGGTTTTTCTTTTGCTACAGGTTATAAAATGGCACCCAAAGGAAAGAGCTCAAAATCCAAAAAGAAAGTGACCAAGGGAAGTGTATCTTGGAGACTCTTCAATGAAGAGTCTGATTATGAAAAGGAAGAGCCTCTGCTAAGGAAGCAAAAAACGAATCAAAGCCCTAAAAAGCCTTCACTACCTCTTCTAGTTGAAGTGGAAGGGAGTGAAGAGAGTGATACTGAGCCAACAACATCTGAGCATACAACTTCTGAGAAGACGACATCTGAGCAATAAGATTCTAAATATGCTGAACCTGAAGAGCATGATTTAGATCATCCTGAGTCTGAGGACAATGATTTTGGGCAACCTGAATCCAAGGGACCATCAATTGAGTCCCCTTCTGCTGAGCCACAAGATGAGGAAGAATCTCTGATTTATGGAATGGTGGTCAAATGCAAGAATCTTAAAGTTCGTGATAGCACTAAATGGTAGATTCCTAAAGCTCAAAAAATCTTTTTTAATGGGCTTTGCAGAACTAATAGAAGGGCTATTAAGAGGCCAATCTTCAAAGAGAAGACAATCATCATTAAGGGGTTGAGCAGGTATTCGGAGGTAGAGCAAAAATTTTGCGACTATGATCTGGGATAGACTACACGAGGAGGAAATTCATTCTGCCCTACACTAGTTAGGGAGTTCTGTGCAAAATACCATGCTCACTTGGAAAATATGTGTAGAGAAAGAGAGAAAGAAGATGACAAACCTTTGTTGGATAAAGTTTCGATATGAGCATATGGTAAATATTTCTAAAGCAATAATCAATAGGCTCCTTCATGGACCGAACTTCACTACTCAGGCCACTTCACCTACTTTCTATGCCCGGTTGAAGCTTAGGGAAAATTAGGAGACTTGGTTAGCCACACTCATAGCCGATGGAGAACTGGAATAGCTGACCAATCTGAGTAAAAAGATCTTCAAGGCCTCCTTAACTTCAAAGGAAATATTTTGGTGGGGTATTGTACATACACGGTTGATGCCTACAGATGGTGATAATATCCTTGGGGATGACAGAGCCATATTAGTTGAAAGTTTTGTGGCTAATCACAAATTAAACTTTTGAGAGATCATCACCGAAAAAATAAAAATTTGTGTCTCGAGGTCTGATAAAACATATCCTTTCCCTTGTTTAATTACAAGGTTGTGTAGGGAGCCAATGTTCCTAAGATTGTCAGGTTAGAAGAAGAACTCCTTTCCAAGAAGACTAACAATCCGATTCAAAATAAGCAAAATCATTCGAGGCTAATGCTTGATAGGGGCACAAAGATTCCTACTGATCCACCGGTAACAGGTACTAGTTCAGTTCCTTATGCAGAGATGCCAGATTCTAAAGCTGTACCTCCAACATCCGTAACAATGGAAAAATTATCAATGCCCAGAACCGAGATAAATCCTACAGGATCAGTGCCTACAACAGAATTTGCCTTCAGGTCTATAAATTTAAGGAGAGTAGCAAAGTAGTCCAATTTGTGTGAGGCTCAGCTTAAACTCTTTGCCAAGCAATTTGCAGCTGTAGTGGACAAGAGGGTAAAGGCTATACTTGAGCCCTACAAGGCTCTACTGGGTAGGATAGATAAATTGGAGAATCGCTTCAATGTATAGTCAAATGAGAGGTTAGATTCAGAGATGACACTATTCAGATTAGACCTAGCCAAGGTGAAAACGGAGGTTGGAAAGCTATAGCAACACCAATTTATAGTGTTATCTGATCCGACAGTTGAGGAGTCTGGGGGAGAAATGCCATTGTTTGATCTCACCGAGGAGCCAATAAAGAAAAAGAAAAAGAAAGGTAAGAAGAAAGAAAAAAAGAAAGAGAGAGAGGCCCGATAGTGATGAAGAAAGAAAAGCAGAAAAAAGGGCAAGAAAGAAGTCTAAAAAGGAAAAGTTCAAAAAGGCGAGTATTGAGTCCTTAGTGGACAATGAGATATGGAAGGCAACCATCTGAGTGAGAGATATAGGGGCCTCTACTAGTAGGCCTTCGAAGACTGATAGACTAGCTACACCAAAACAGTGAAGGCTCCTGATCGAGATAGGGCAGCTAATTATGCGGCAGCATGGTCAGGAACCCATGACCCCCTGGAATGATCTATTCCAGGTATACTATAACCCTAAGTTTAGATTTTCTTTGATTTTAAGTTGAGGGTGTAGGGTAAATTGTTGTTGAAAAATTTTGTAGTCAACTAGGAGAAGTACAAGTACTTGAGGCAGTTGAATTATTTTTGTGATTTTTGTACACCTCTTCAAGTGGTCTACTTCTTTAACTGTGTGATTTGTATTTAAGTGTGATCACTGTATATCTTTGTATGGCATTAATTATAGTGACACAATTATTATTGCTAAACAGCTGCAAAAATTGAATGAGTAGTAGATTGCGATATACCTGTGTGCCAAGTTTATGTAAGCAACTACTTAGTTCCCTCTGTATGCTGAAGCTAGAACTCACCTAGTCAGTCTTACTTGGATTAAAGGATAGGGGTTAGTAAAGGATCATAGGCCGTTTTGATATTATCTCATTTTAGCCTAAATGACCTTCCCTATGTTCATAATATCCCTGATCCCTGTTTTGAGCCTAATTAGCCTATTTCTTTTTATGACACTTGTCACCTTCCCATTTAGATCACAATGAACTTGTTTTGGCCCTGGCCCTTCTTGGATAATATGTACCTTGACTTAGGAAAATTTCCTTAGTTGAGGGTGTCTATCATAGGGGTGCGTGATACAGAATAAGTATGAAGAAAGGTAGCATAAAAGAAAAGAATTAAAATCTGGGTGTGGAGGAAGAGAGCTATAAAAAGAAAAATTGTGAGAAAGAATAAGTGATTGCGGAAAAGACTGCACCCATCATAAATAAGTGTGATCAATAAAAGAGAAGAGTAGAAAAGGCTAAGGAGTGAAACCCCAAAAAGCTAGTGTAGTGTCAAGGAGGCTTAGTCACTTTAAATACCATTGAGTATTATACAAGATCCTAACCTGCATTACAACCCTAAGAGAAGACCTATAGTGATCCCAGCTGACCTATCTGAAGATCTGGGTTATGAAAATAAGGGCAAGCCTATGGTACATAGCATACATTGGTTGGAACTTCATTCTGAGAGTGAGTGTTTTAATTGTCCCCATGGTTACATATATGATTACTGATATGAGATGAGGGGGATTTCTTTAAGGGAACATCAGATATGTTGCTAGCTTCTAACTTGTTTGGAGAGCATAATACTAGTCTATGCATGGTTGTTATAGCTAAATTAATGTTGTATCTTGATTCCTATGTGTTGCATTGGTGTTCTTCAATAATATGCAGTTGTTCTTAAATTAATTGACCTTGGAGATAGTGAAAGTGTTTTGAGATAATATGGATGATTGACTACCAAATATACTTTGTATTCTCTTAGTTGTACTGAGTTGCTTGAGGACAAGAAATTGCTTTAAGTTGAGGATGTTGATGTGTGAGATAATGCTAACACATTTAAGGCTTTTAACTAAGAATAATTGCAAATTCTTAAGCAACTTTTGTCGTTTTTGATTGTTTTATGTTTGATTTTGAAGAAGAATCTAATATGTCAGAGAGCCAACAAGAATGGAAGCAACTGAGTTGAAATTTGAAGTAAATAGAGGCAAAGTGTGGCTGAAGATCTGTCCTGTGATAATCTATTAGCTTCAGTGTCAGCCATAGACAGAGAATTAGCCTAAGTTGAAAGTTATGATGACATTTTGTGATAAGCCGTCAAGGAACTGATAAGCCGTCAAGAATGCCATCAGCCTAAGGCAGGACATGAGAACTAAAGCAGAGACTTGATGACTTTTGTGATAAGTCATCAAGGAGCTTATAGGGAATCACTGTTTGTCATTAGCGTTAGGCAGGAAGTGTCCAAAGAAAAGAGGAAGTTGACGATATTTGTTATAAGTCGTCAGCCTCTTGATAGGCTATCACAAATGCCGTCACCTAATCTGAAGAATTTCTGAATTTTATTATTTTGTTTCCATAATTAGGATGAACTATTGAAATCCTTCCTTAGGGTTATCTTAAGAGTTTCGAACATTGAGTTTTAAGACATGATACTTTGATATTTTCTCTCTCTTACTTCTTGGCTTGAAAAATCAATTACTTTGAAGAGTATTTAATCATTATTTTGGGATTTCCTTTGTGATTTAATCTGAGAATCTCTTTATCTTGTGGTAATTTTATCTTTCAAAGCATGAATTCTTCTAATTGCTTCAATTATTATGTCATGAGCATCTAAATTCCTTTAACCTGAATTACGGGATCTATGGTTAGGTCTTGATAAGGTGCTGAGTGTTCAGGATTCAAAACGTGGTAGGACTTCTTGATAATTCTGATGTTTTAATTATTGTCAGTTGGTTGCAAATAATAGATAACACCTGCTTTGATTTGCTTAAGAAAGAAATCAAATACAGAGGGAAGTGAATTATCAACAGGGACTTGGAAACTCTATACTTCCATTTAATAATCAGCGCTGTAACAAGGTTGGTTAACTTGAGGTAAAATCTAGGCAGTGAATATAAATTCCCTAAGTCCGAGAGGATTAGGTAATTAAATGCTTAAGTAGGTCGAGAGACATTTAAGCATAACTTTGATAAAGATAACTTGTTGTCCTACCTACCGTGAGAATGTTGAACCACTAGTAGCATTTGTCAAGTACCAAAATCCCTAGTGAACATAATTCTAATTTTTTCATAAACTCTTGATTACAAACAGATTAAAGTGATTAACAATTACTTGTTCAACTAAAAACCCTCATTTCAGGAAACATCCAACTATAAGTTGATTAAATCGCAAACGACTTAAGTTTACTCCATATTTCCTGTGGGATTTGACCCCAACCTAGTTGAGTTTTATATTGACAACGATTGCTTACATTCTTGATTGAGAGGTGTAGTTTGAGCGTTTCAACATCTCAAGAACGGTGTGAGAAAAATGAAAATAAAAGAAAATAAAAAAGAATAAACTAAACAAATATTTACAAGTTTGAATTCAAGCAAGTAAATTAAAATTCTAAACCAAATCAATACGCCAAATTGTTCACCAGCAACGGCGCCATTTTTTATAACGCTCAACTTACACATCAATTTAGTGCAAGGTGGTCGTCGTCAATATATTTTTCCAACTTTGGAGTCGGGGTCGAATCCACAGGGAACAATGTGTGTAGTGATTAAACTAGTTTGAAACTAAAGCTACAAGTTAAATTTAAACAACTGGCACGAAAAGATAAAATGGGGGTTTTCAATGATCAAATAGATGTTAAAGTTGTAACTTGCTTCAGAACTCAAAGCCAAAAGTTAAATAGTTCAAATCAATGATAAAGAATAAACTAGGGTTGTGATCACTATGATTACTGATCCCCATTAAATAATAGTTATGGCATCGGGTTCTCATGACTTGCGTGAAACACCAGATTATCAGTTTCGATAGTCCATCTAAGTATTTCTCAACCTACCTAGATGTTGAACTCCCTAATTCTCTCGAACTTAAGAATTTATTCTATTCATACTGATTTTATCTCAAGTTGATCGATCTTGTTACAGCATTAATCATTAGATGAGAACTTAACTTTCCCAAATCCTCATTGATAATTCCCTTCTTACTCGGGTTGATTTCTTATCTCAAGCAAATCAACAGTAAGCAAAGCCTATTGTTTGCAACCAACATAAAATAATTAGTACAAAAGAATTATCAAGATGTTCCCATAATCACTCGAACTCTAACCAACTACTAAATCAATGAAAGAATAGTAATACATCCCACAACCCTAGTTGTGGGATTTAGTTGCTCATAAGATAGAAAGAGATACCAATGATTGGATTCGTAATTTAAATCAATTAAACTTACAAAAGTTGAAGTCTAAAGTTGATTTCCCTCCAAGTACAATAAGAATTTACCACAACTAAATCAAAGGATTGAAAAATTAAAATACAAGCTTAGAGACCAAAGGGAAGTAAAATAGCCTTTGGAATGTGTTCCCAATAGTTCCAGATGATGAATGAACCCTAAAAGATGCTATTTATAGCTGTAATTTAAGAAAAAGTCAAAATTAAAAATTCAAATTTTTGCCCCTTAGGTGACAACATTTGTGACAGCTTTTCATAAATCTGACGATATTTGTGATTACTTATCACAAATCTGATAACTTATCACAAAATGTCTCCATACCTTCTGCCCATATGTGATGACATTGCTAACAACTTATCACAAATCTAATGACATTTGTGATGACTTATCACGACATTTGTGATGACTTATCACAAATCTGATGAATTATCACAAAATATCATCAAAAATGCTTCACCTTTCTTGTTCTCTGCCTATATGTGATGACATATTCTAATAGCTTATCACAGATCAGATAGCTTATCAGACCAAGTCGTCAGATGAAATCTTCAGAACTTAATTTCTTGCATCTTTCACCAAAAATCATCCTTCTTGACGTAGCTTTCATGAGTTTTCATCCATCTTGACTTTCCTATAAAATCATAAGAAATATAATAAGAAACAACAGTAGTCACTTAAGAACTTACAGTTATTTCGAGTTAAAAATCCTAAATGTGTTAACAGAATACTAGCACATCATTAGGCTATTTTCCTAAGTCAAAGTACACAATGTCCAAGGATGACCAGGGCCAAAACAGGTTCATTGTGATACAAATGGGAAAATGATAGGTAACATAAAAAGAATAGGCATTCGGGATCAAAATCAGAATCAAGGGATATTATTCACACATGGAAGGCCATTATGCTAAAAGTGAACTAATATCAACAACGACCTATGATCCCTTTCTAACCACTATCCTACAACCAAGGCAAGACCAACCGGGTAAGTTCTGGATTTAACACATAACTGGAACTAGGTAGTATCTCACACACACATGGCACAAAGGTAAATCACAAGCTAGTACCCATTCGGTTTATGCAATTGTTTAGCAATGGTTATCATGTCACTAGTACTAATGTTATAACGAGATGAACAGTGGTCACACATAAATGCATATCTCACAGTTATAAACACACCATTGGAGAGGTATTCAAAAATTAACAAAAATATGTTAACTGCCTAAGGTAGTTATATTTATCCTAGTCAACTACAACATTTTACAACAAATCACAATACGCCTAAACATGTTGGCTCTACTAGGAACAAAACTCCGGGGAAAAGAGGCACGGTAACAAAAACCCCAAGAGGACATCAACACCCACAATTAGCCCCACCCTCAACTTAAACTATGCAATGTCCCCAATGCGTCAAACCAAAACAAGAGAGTTAGAAACATACTTATGGCACCATGGGTGTGAAGATCTGATGTCAATCACATAATACAAATACAAACAGCCAAATACCATGGGTTGCCTCTCAAGCAGTGCCTAATTTAGTATCGCGGCATGACCCAACTTAGCTTTTTACTCCACCTTTAGGATATGAATTTCACCCCCAACTTAGAGTCTATCTTCTTGCCTAGCTCATGGGGCTGGTACAAAAATTAAGAAGTTAAGTAATGGATTAAGCATGGTAAACCACTCAGCCTTAAAGTGAGGTGCGTTTTTATGTTGCTTGTTTAATGTAAAATCAAGAGTATAGGATTCTTGTTCCTCATCTTCACACTCTTCTACTATTTTAAATGATTCCACAGACAATATATCATCTAAACATATAGAAAAGTGCTTTGAATGAGGCCCAATCAATCCTACTTAAAAATTTACACTATCTACTACACACTTACTTTTATTCACCTTCTCGACATCTTCACTTCGAATTGGGCTAGAGTCTTTATTAGAGATTTTCTTTGTTTCTTGTTTTACCTCTAGCACTATGTCCTCAATCTTGCATCATCTCTTATGGTTGGTTCAGTTGGTTGGGTAATCACTGAAGGTTGCTCAACATCAATATAGGGTTCTTGCTCCTCATCTTCACACTCTTCCATTATTTTAAATGATTCCACAAATAAGATATCATCTAAGAAAAATATAGAAGAATGCTTTGAATGATTGACCTCTATATCCATCTCCTCATTAATGATTGGCTTCATGTCTTGATACATATCACATACGATATCATACGTTTCTTTCTAGAGATCCAACATTCGTTGAAACATAGCTTCAATGCCACTCTTCCCAGTGCTTCGTTCTTCCTTTTCTTGACCAAAAGACCTATCAAACTCATAAGAAGAACTAGAAGTTTGGTTAGCGCAATAGGGGGAAGGGGCATTTAGGCAATCACTCCAATGTCCATCTTGACCACTACATAAAGAACAATCATACTCTCAATAAGATGGAGATGATGCACACATCTCTCTCCAGGGAGCATACCTACAATCTTGCCAAAAGTGAGGTCCATCACAATATGGACATGGATCATCAAGATAAGATTTAAAACCACCAAGATCATGTTCATTCCACGATGCCATAGTAATAAGTAAACTAAAATAAAATCAACCTAACTCAAGAAATAAAAGAATACTAAAAACAAATATTTACAAGTTTGAATTCAAGCAAGTAGGCTAAAATTCCAAACCAACTCAACATGCAAAATTGTTCTCCAGCAACGGCACTATTTTTGATAACGCTCAACTTACACGTCAATTTAGTGCAACGTGGTCATCGACAATATGAATCCATGAGGAACAATGTGAGTGGAAATTAAACTAATTTGAAACTATAGCTATAACTTGAATTCAAACAAATGATATGAAAAGATAAAATAGGGGTTTTTGATGATCAACCAAATGTTAAAATTTTAACTTTCTTCAGAGCTCAAAACTAAAATTTCAATAGTTCAAATCAGTGATAGAGAGGAACAAGGGTTGTGATCTCTATGATTATTAATCCCTATTAAATAATAACTTTAGTATTGGGTTCTCATGACTTATGTGAAACACCAAATTATCTGTTTTAACAATTCATCTAAGTGTTTCTCAACCTGCCTAAATGTTGAACTCCCTAATTCTCTCGAATTTAGGAAATCATTCTATTCATACTGATCTAATCTCAAGTTGATCAATCTTGTTACAACATTAATCATTAGATGGGATCTTAACCTTCCCAAATTCTTGTTGATAATTGGCTACCTTTAGTTTATTTCTCAGTTCGAGCAAATCAACATAAGGCAGGATTTATTGTTTGCAACCAGTAAAAAATAATCATAACAAAGGAATTATCAAGATGTCCCCATAATCACTCAAACCCTAACCAACAATTAAATCCATGGGGTAATAATCATAGATCCCACAACCCTAGTTGTGGGTTTTAGTTCCACATGAGAAAGAAAGAGATAGCAACAATTGTAATCATCATTCACAGTAATTAAACTTACAAAAGATGAAGTTTGAAGTTGATTCTCTTCTAAGTTCAAGAGAAAATTCCTACAACTAAATCAAAGAGTTGAAAATTGAATTCTAAGTTTTTTTGAGCCCCAAAAAGAGTTGTCTTTGCCTTTGGAATTAGTTCAAGATGTTCCGCCCCTTTTTCCATTAGAAAACTCTAACATATGCTTTAAATACTTCATCCTAATTATGGAAACAAAATCACAGATCATGGTATTTTATTGGACAGACGACGATGTGTGTGACGGCTTATCAAGAGTCTGATGCCTTATCAAGAATGTCATCAGCTCTTTTTAAAATTTGAACAAGTTCTTTCTTCAGCTATTGATAAAGCCTGACTGCTTATAAGATATGTGATGACTTATTAGAATTGTCTTTGTTTCTTCACTCCAAGCTCTCAAGCATTGCCTAAACCTGACGATGAGCCCGGTGGCTTATCACAACTCTGATGGCCTATCATAAGTTGTCGTCACTTCTTTCAGCTGAATCTCATTCTCTGTGTAAGGCTGACGGCAACTCTGATAGCTTATCATAATGCTGATAAATTATCAGACAAGTCGGCATCTATACTTACCTCTCTACTTTTTCAAAAATCAACTCTTTTACTTCCATTATTGTTGGTTCTTTTATTTTATGACCTGAATTGGGGCCAGGCTATGACGAATATCCCAAACCATGAAGGCCCACAATGCCCTTCTCTATCTGGTAATCATGCACAACATTCATATAATAAAAGAAAATGTGGAAATATAATCAAATTCGGAAACATGGTCATACTCTGAATTTAATTTAACAATGAAGGATAAAACTCTAATATCAACAAAACAATATCTGAACCAGTCTGCAAAATCTCTACTACATCTGAAAATGACAACTGTCTGAAATTAGGAAAAGGCCCCTAGTGGACCTAAACCAAACTAAATTACATAGTCTGAAAGACATAGGCCTTCTGGAATAAAGAACGCTCACTAACTGCACACATCACTGCTGTCTGAAAACTCTACGACCTTGCAGGACCTCTGAACTGAGTTTTAGACCCTGGGAGGAAGAGGGTCAATACAAATATACTGGTACGCAAAGCAATCCAAAATAAAGATTTTCATATAAGTAAAATAGTTGAGAGCTAATCATAAAACATCATATAGGATATAAATTCCAAAACACATGGGCATTCTTTATAGTCATAAAACCTTTCTTTTAATTCAATTTCTGATATTTGTATTACTTCTGAGTTAGGCGGCACTCCCCTACAAGTCTAATATTCCACGGGCTATATAGAATCCGCCATTGACTCGGCAGGGAAGCCCCCAACCCAAGTGTGCCATAAGGGTTGTAGTGTCTGAGTCTGATACGCCACAGGGCACTAGGCCAGCATATAATAATATACCTGGATCGGCAAATTATGGTTTTGGTCAATGAGTTATCTAAACTTGTGCCTTCTTTGGGGAACCACATAAGCTCTCTTTATGCCAAATTTTAGTCTATTCTGAAAGATGTATCATTCTAGTTTCAAAATCTCTTATGGCTTTTTTTTAAACATGAATTTTATTATGTTCTGAATTAACATGACATTATCTGAGTTGGTGTCATCACACCAAGACTTGCAAGTCCTATTTCTGAGCTATAATGCATCATGCAAGATTCTTTCATTAAAGCTCAATTCAGACCACCCAAACATACAGATAGTATAAGAGATTTCATGTTCTGACTAATAAGTCAAAACTATGCAAAAATTCTTCAAACATATGGTGGTCACGTACATTTGACAAAACCATGCACTCTTTCATTATATGAATATCCAACTTTTATCAATATGTACAACTCTCTCTTTTGAAATCAAAATCATAACCCAAATATAACATTACTCAAGACATTTCATATCATGCTTTTCAAGATGCATTCAAAACAATTCATAACATATCATAAGTAAAGGAAAATCATAACAAGAGAGGAATTTTTCATGAGTCATGCTCTCAATTCTATCATCAACCTTAGAAAACATGCTTACATATATATAATTTAAAATCAATTTGGAGGAAGGCCTAAAGGCCAAAAAAATACCGTCAATATTTCTAAAACATGAATGTATTCATAAATCCGAAACCCTTTTCTTAAAAAATATGATTTCTATGCCCATGAAATTTTAGGAAAATCCTGTGTACCTCAATTTAGGAATTTAGTGGATAATTCATGAAGCCTATGATTTGGGGATTCCAAATCTTCAATAAATCTTGGAAACCCACGGTTGAATATTGTGTTATTTGGGTTTTTTGTTTGAAACCCTAGAGAGAGTTTCTTGTGAATTTTTGAACAAACTATGAATAATGTGGTCACTTGAGAGTGTAATCCCGTGTTTGAGCTGATTGGGGGGGGGTTAGAAAATACCTAATATACCCTTAATGAGATAAAATAAAATATAACTGGGAACCTGATTTTATAGGCCACCGCGATGTGCCACAATCGCGGTGGCTCACTGGAAATTGACGAATGAGATTCTTGGGGTCACCGCGATAAGGAGCCATCGCGTTGTCACACTGGTTGGGACCTTGAACTTCAGTACGATACGCCATAATCGTGGTAGGCTACTAGAATTTGATAATTGTTAAATAGACCACCTCCGCGATGCGCCAAGCACCAAAATGATGGTGTTTTATGACTAGGACTTAAATTAGCCATGACATCTTGTCCGGGCACCGAATTTGGGTGAATCTTATATCGATGGAAAGCTCATTCAATTTCTCACACTAAATAATTGATTAAGATGGAAAATTTAAATAGGATTTATGGTTTCTTGATTATGTACACATTGAAATAACAGTTTTTGTTCTAGCCTGAAATGCGGGGTGTTACATTATCTCCCTCTTGGGATCATTCATCCCCGAATGATGGGTAGGAATGTTGAAGCTTAAAGATATGGAATAATGCAAACCTGATGTGTCTTCTATGAACGAATATAACTAATCTGAAATGCTTAGAACTTTTATCATGAAACTGAATTCTGAGCTGACTTTCCCTTACTTGTTTTAAGGAGATGATTCATTCTGAGAGTTTAGGATTCCCCCCCGAAGTGTTTATGCTCAAATCACACACATTGGATTTGGAAGTGATAACTTATGTAAGTACAAATCATGAGGCAACAAGATTTAGATCGTACAAAGGTATTACACTGTCTGAGCTAAAATAGCTGAAAAAAATGAGATTATGTCTTGAACTCTTATGAACTGAGTCATGAATAAATAACTGAATCTGAAACAACATGCTTGGATTGAAATGAATTCTCAATTTACATGGATGGAATAGTTTATGTCTTCAACACTTTTTCTTAAGAAGTTCCAGCAGTATTAGGGAGTAATGAAGCATAGGCATGATTTACACAAGTCACCCAACTAAGGAATCACAACCTTGGCACTACTCTATTGCATGGAATATAGACATTTAACTCATAAGCTAGGATAGAATTTCCAGGCCTTAGGCAATACAACTTCTTATTTTCAAGCTTAGCACACTTCTCAAATATACCTTAACTATACTATTCTCCTTAAATAGCATATACATTCAATTCAATTTATAATTCTCATATGGGCATTGATAACTCCCTCTACTAATGTCTAAAGTAGCTTAAATCCCTTTACCGTGATCGAGCCTTACTCTAAATCACAAATTACAACCTGACACACTGCGATACTAGTCCAAACCATATGATTTAACCTTCTATATCCTTTTAAAGCTCACCCTACACATATCGTGCCTTACCACTTCAATGACTAACTCTGATCTCTTACTATGGATTCACTAGCATATATTGCACTCCTTCACTTAAATCCTAACAGGTCATTCAAGCCTATCTTTATAACCACAAACGAACTTCAATATAAACACCCATAAAGACATACTTCACATATTCTCTAAACCACTATCAATATAATTCCCATGCGCCACCCCAAGAACATACACACATAAATTTCCACTAACCATCACATGTATCAAAGACTTGGCCCCAAATCTTACTTCACACTTATGGTCTTATCTAAGACAAGCATACAATGATCTTTCATCAATAAGAAATATCTACTCATCATCACTATCATTACATAAGGAGGAGTCACTAAAAGGTTAGAACATAAGACCTTGAAACTTGGAAGGATATTATACGAGAATTGACACTTAAATGAGGCCTGAGGAACAACGAATCAACATCAGGGGTTCATCAAAGTGATCTGAATTGAGAGTATACCTGTCTATAAGCTGAATCTCTCCAATTATTTGGCCTGTAGCATGAGTTATAGGAACTAAGCACACTATAAAGCGTGAGTACATGAGTCATGAGCTTCATGATCTTAACTTGGAGTTCATAACTTATGGAATGTGATTCCGACTACTGAAATGAATTGGAATTCCTCATTTAGGAACTGGAAGAGCATATGATTTTCTATCATATGCATGAACATGGACCATGATCATGGAACTGAAATTTAAGGCATGAGTTGGAACTGAAATGTAAGGCATGAGTAGGTATTGGGATGACTGAAAAATACTGAGATAAGAATGGGTTTAGTCTCACCCTCATTTTTTGATGTTCTATATCATACTGACATCACTACTAGAATCTGAGAGTCTGTCTTGGTTATTCGTTCTATATTCTCCCTCTTAGCTTCAAGCCATCATCTTAAGTTTGAGAGATCCCTTACTAGACTGTAACTGAACTACACTTACTGAACTCTAGGATATGGAAAAATGACCATACACCCATATCATAGAACTTAACCTGAATGACTACACCTAAAAGTGGAAAAACCACTACTAATACTACCTTCTGAGATATACTCTATCTTTCTATAGCCATCAATAGTCATCATATAGTACTTGAACACTTGCTAACTTTGAATCTTCATGAATATCCCTATAGTTGACGTGCACACCCTCCGGTGCTTCTATTCTTATTTCTATTAGTTCAACCTTTAAAACTCAAACTTAGATTCTAACACTTAACATGGATATCACCAAGCCTTTGATGAACCATACTTCTTCTATCATAGCCTACTAATATCGCGACCCCAAATTATATCTCTCTATCATGAGGATCAAGATCATATAAAAAGGCTCCATACTATCAGTCGAAACTCTTTAACTTTGCTATTTAGAAAACCATGTATCATCTAACTAGTCTTTCTCTACCTAGAAACTCAACGGTACCACTAGCCACATACAACATGTAATAGCCTTAGAAAAATACTGCAACCTCATATCACCTTAGGCATACTTTTTACTCATACATACAATATCATACTTCATTATGAATCAAATGAACTTAATCTATTGCATACACCGTTCAAAGCCTATTAGACCACTTCCATAAAACTAGTATTATTAACCAAGAAATCATCACAACCACCTTTATGGACACCAACTGTTCAAACTTAATGTCTAGTGCTAAACATGATTTGCAACCCAACCTTATGCACAATTCTCATTTAGAAACCATGAAATAAACATCAAGAAATAGTAGTACACCAGAACTTCATAAAAACAATAATCGATCATGACCTTACGATTTTCCTTATCATAACTCATTAGCACATACTATTTCAACACATCAAGCCTAGTAACTCATTCCCACAAAACATACATCATTAATCTTATGCCACTATTCTTACCACCAAATTCTATATTTAAATTCAACTCTATAATCTAGCATCAATCATCTACCACCAATGAAGAATGTCACATAATATACTAGCCCATCAAATTAGGAAATTCTACCCAAATACTTCATTTTTTGTGTAGATACTACCCATAACCAAAACACTTTTATGACATTACTATTATACCTCCAAATCTACTACATACCTTCTCACAAGTAGTACTAGTTTACAACTACCAAATAAAAGAAGGTTAATGGGGGTAAAGTCACATAATAAACATGATCAACCTTAACCTTATATTATACTTCAATATGATCTTATCTACACAAAAGTCACCCTTATTCTGACTTCTAACCTTATGACTTCATATCACCAACTTCTTGGTCTAATCTCACTACCAATAGGACATGACACTGACACTTTAACTTATACTACTACTTGGGTAGAAATACAGTTCCAACATTCTAATACACCTTATTCCCTCTTAAGCAAGACATCTGCAACATAAAATTTTTGGAAGAGGATTGAATACACTTAATACCGCAGGCTCAAAAGCATGATTTCATCAGAATCAAAATTCACACTAGAATCAATACACTCTGAGGCACTAACAAACTCTTCACAAGTCCTTACCAAATTTTAAAATCTTATATGGCTCAATGAGAAAGGACTATACCATTTAGATTCTAGACTTCTGCACCTGAATCACTTCAACAATAAAAAATATCTGAGCATATCAAAGTAAGAAAAGAATTGGGATGACTTTACTTCCATAGGGGTGACACCATACTATAAATTAAAGTATGAAAGAGGAACATTCTGACTCCATAGCACGAACTAGAACATCAAGAAAGAGAAATATTCCTAAACGCCTAGTAGCCTCTTTCTTATAAGTATGGTGTGATGTAATTTTGCAGAAACCTTGGGACCATGAACCGTGCTTTGATAGCAAGTTTGTCAGGACCCAAATTGGGGCCTGGCCATGATGGATATCCTAAACCTTGAAGGCCCAGAATGCCTTTCTCTATCTGATAATCATACACAATATTTATATAATAAAAGAAAATGCAGAAATATAATCAATTACAGAAACATGGTCATACTTTGAATTTAATTTAACAATGACGGATAAAACCCCAATATCAACAAAACTATAGCTGAACCAGTCTGCAAAATCTCTACTACATCTGAAAATGACAACTGTCTGAAACTAAGACAAGGCCCCCAGTTGACCTAAACCAAACTAAATAACATAATCTAAAAGACATAGGCCTTCTGGAAAGAAGAAGGCTTACCAACTACACACATTACTGCTATCTAAAAACTCTATGGCCTAGCAGGGCCTCTAAATTGAGTTTTAGACCCTGGAAGGAAGGGGGTCAATAAAAATATACTTGTACGTAGAGCAATCTAAAATAAAGCTTTTCAAATAAATAAAATAGTTGAGAGCTAATCATAAAAAATCATATAGGATATAATTCCAAAACATATGGGCATTTTTGATAATCATAAAACCTTTTTGTCAATGCAATTTCTGATATTTGTATTACTTCTGAGTTAGGCGGCACTCCCCTACAAGTCTAATATTCCACGGGCTATATGGAATCCGCCATTGACTCGGCGGGGAAGCCCCCAACCCAAGTGTTCCACAAGGGTTGGAGTGTCTGAGTCTGATACGCCATAGGGCACTAGGCCTGTGTATAATAATATACCTGAATCGGTAAATCACGATTTTGGGCAATGAGTTATCTGAACTCGTGCCTTCTTCAGGGAATCACCTAAGCTCTCTTTATGCCTAATTTTAGTCTATTCTAAAATATGCATCATTCTTGTTTCAAAATCTGAAAATCCAATTTCAAACATGCATTCTATTCTATTCTAAATTAACATGGCATTATCTGAGTTGGTGTTTTCACACCAAGACTTGCAAGTCCTATGTCTAAGCCATATTATATTATGCAAGATTCTTCCATCAAAACTCTATTCAGACTACCAGAACATACAGATAGTATAAGAGATTTCATGTTCCAAAACATAAGTCAAAACTATGCAAAAATTCTTCAAACATATGGTGGTCACGTGCTTTTGGCAAAACCATGCCATCTTTGATTATATACATATCCAACATTGATCAACATGTACAACCCTCTCTTTTGAAATTAAAATCATAACCCAAATATAACATTACTCAAGACATTTCGTATCATGCTTTTCAAGATGCATTCAAACCAATTCATAGCATATCATAATTAAAGGAAAATCATAATAAGAAAGGGATTTATCATGAGTTAAGCTCTCAATTCAATCATCAACCTTAAAACACATGCTTTTATATATATATATATATATATATATATATATATATATATATATATTTTTATATATATATATATATATATATATAATTTTAAATCAATTTGGGTAAATACTAAAGGCTAAAACAATATCATCAATACTTCTAAAATATGAATGGATTCACAAATCCAAAATACTTTTCTTAAAAACATGATTTCTATACCCATAAGATTTTAGAAAAACCCCGCGTACCTCAATTTAGGAATTTAATGGATAATTCTTGATGCCTACATTGGGGATTCTGAATCTTCAAAAAATATTGAAAACCCACGGTTGAATCTTGAGTTATTTGGTTTTTTAGTTTGAAACCCTAGAGAGAGTTTCTTGTGAATTTTTGAAGAAACTATGAATAATGTGGATACTTAAGAGTGTAATCCTGTGTTTAAGCTGATAGAAGGGGGGTGAAAAATACCTAATATACTTTTAATGAGATGGAATAAAATATAACTTGAACCCAATTTTATGGGCCACCGTAACTTGCCACAATTGTGGTGGTTCACTAGAAATTGACGAATGGGATTCTTGGGGTCACCGCAATGCGGAGCCATCGCGTTGTCCCACTGCTTGGGACCTGGAACTTTAGTACGATGCTATATAATCATGCTAGGCTATTGGAATTTGACAATTATTAAATAGACCTCATCCACAATGTGCCAAGCACCAAAATGATGGTGTTTTACAACTAGAACTTAAATTAGCCATAACATCTTGCCGGGTACCAGATTTGGGAAAATCTTATATCGACAAAAAGCTCATTCAATTTTCCATACTACATAATTGATTAACATGGAAAATTTGCATAGGATTTATGATGTTTGGATCATCTACGCATAGAAATGATGGTTTTTATTCTAGCTCAAATATGGGGTGTTACATTTGGCTTCTTCACTTTTACTATAATATAAAAGAAAAAACAACCAAAAATGACAAAATTTGCTTAAGACTTTGTAATTATTATCAGTTAAAAGCCTCAAATGTGTTAGCATCTTCTCACACATTAGCTGGTCTCCCGTTCCTCTTCCTTGAGTCCTTTATGGAGGCATAATCTGTAAATAGAAGAGAAACTTGGATTAGACAGAGAATTAACTAGAGCTCATCCTTAATTGCACGACATAAATTCTGAAAGAAAGGAAACTTTTCCTAAAATATCTCGTAGCCTCCTGTCCATAAGTATAGCGCACTACATACCCATGCACAAGACTCTATTTGATGCGGCTTTCAGACTTTCTAGGTCTCTATTGAACCTTATGCTTTGATACCAAGTTCGTAATGCCTTGAGCCTGTACCCCAGATGTTACAGGGTTCTCATAATCCTAAAGGACCACAAGTTAACCTATGTCTGGTATCTACTGCAGTAACTAAATATTAATACTATAACTTTGTAAAAATAAGCAAAAATTTTCCATAAGGTTCAAATATGAAATAAATACTGAATATGGTATCACAATACCAAAACTGAACATCAATACTAAAAACTAAACAACTGTCTAAAAATACTCTAGTCTGGAAAGCCAATAAAATGTCTGAATTGTGGAGCTAATAGGACAAGCCCCTAACAAACTCCGACTACTAAAACTGAACTAAAATGATGAAAAAAATCATGTCCTCAAACTATGAGGACTCACCACTAAATTTGTCTGCTGAGAATCTGAGCTGATAAGGGTAATCTGGAGCCCGTGCATTTTAACCTATGATATAGGACATCATATAGCAAAAGAAAAGCATGCATCAGTACTTTAAATGTATTGGTATTCTCAGTGAGGTAGGCTAAAATGCATGGGTTCATTTGCATGAATAATACTAACTAAATAACATGAGAATAAATGAAAGAGAGTATATGCAAGAATATGTAAACTGTAACTGAGATTGTGATAACACTAAAAACTGAGTTTGAATACTGACTTATTGATATATGAGTTTATGGATATTGTATTACTGATAACTGAATGACTATATCTGATAGTCCTAATTTTGTGGAGCTATACTAAGTTCTGTACTGAGCTGAGTGACTATAACTAACAATCCTAAATCTGTAGAACTAAATTAAGTTCTATGTTGAGATTGGATCTAAAATTGAGGCTATGGGAGGTAATCATCTAATCGACATGCCCCTTTTTAAATAGATTGGGGTCCAACCTGTAACCCCAGTTAGAAGGGTGCCAATACCGTGCCACAGGTAGAGATAATTTGTGAGTTAACCCTCTCTGATAGGAAGATCTTTTATCAACCCTCCCTGGTAGGAAAACTTAAATGAGATGTATCAACCTTTATAATATCTGGCAGGAAGATATCTCAACCTAAACTAGCTACGCAGTTCTGTAAGCAAGGATTGCTAATAAGGTTCAAACCCTCTGCTGGTAGGAATGCCCCCATCCTTGGGTTCGCTCGGTGCTGAATCCTACTCCTAAATAAATAAAGACTGAGCTTATTTCTAGTCTGTACTAGGATGGACTGAGCTGTTACTGAATTTACTAAGCTCTATTGACTGGCGGAATTCCACTAAATGAGTTTACTGTGGTTTGAACTGAATACTAAACTAGACTTGACTAGACTGAGTCTACTAAGTTTTTCCTGAGTCCTGTGACTGACTAAAAGCACTACTGATTATGACATGACTGAGATTATATTTTAACTGACATTGGCTCTAAGTACATAGCTAAATTTTCGGGTATTAAATACCCCCAGGACTCGATAGTATGAAAGTAAATCATAACATAGTCCTGAAAAGCATAGTCATGTGCACTTGGTCACAACTCATTCATAGAGGCTTTTTATCAAACACTTGCATGATAAAATTCACACATAAGCTAACATGACATGATTTCCTTCTCTTATTGGTTCACATGAGCAATTCATCAAGCACTTAATGAGTTTGATACATGTATATGACATTAAACACAAGTAAACATCATAATTCAACTCCAACTTCACAATTTCAAGGGTTAAACATGGATTCACATGATATTACATATATATCAATTAATCCCATATGAAACTTATCATAAAACATGGATTAGAATCCTAATTAACCATTTTAAACATGAATATAATCAAACTCAACATGAAATTCATAAAATCAATACTCTTGAAGTTTAAAAATAAATTCTTGGACTCCAAGGATGGAAGGAACATACGATGAACACTTCGCATACCTTAGTTGGTGAATTTTTAAAAATTAATGGTGGAATCTGAAGTCTTGAATTTGAATTTAATTTACTACAGTTTTTGTTCTTGAATAATTTTTAAACGAATGAATATAATTTGGTAAAAGAGGGCTAAATTTCAGGTTATGGAGGCTGAAGAGAATGGGAAAAAGACTTAATTAACCTTAAGGACGTGGCCTTTAATGACTGGAAACTGTGTTATCGATGCGCAGATCGATGCGTTGCTTCATTGGCATCGATACGATGACCAACGCTCCGTGTTATGTCCGCGTTGGTTCACTAAAATTTGTTCTAAGCTGAGCAAAAATTATCTGTCAATGCGATGGGTAATGTGATGCGTTGATATCGCGTCGACTCACTATTTTGGTCACTCAAACATGGTCTAAACAAGGTCCAAAAAATCTGAAATTTGTCTGGGAACACATATTGACCTTCCTAATCATGAACTAACTCAAATATCAACATTTAATGGATAAAAAGGTCGCAAAATAAGATTTCCAACTTTTGAACGCTAAAATAACACTAAGTTTGAATACTTAGCTAAAATTTTCTAAGTCTGGGACCCCCTTAACAAGTTTAAAGGATTGAATTAAGCTAAGAATTTTGTGGAATCTTATAGCATCGTGTTACGACTAGGGGTAGTCTCGGATCATGACAAAATTGGTATCAGAGCATTAGGTGTAAGATATCCTAGAGTTTCTAAAATCTACATCAAATAGAATCTTATTCATGGGTGTGAATGAGAGGCTGTGAAATATTTGAGGAAAGTTTCAATTGTTTCATAATCATATCATTCAATAAGTGTAACTCTATGTATTCTTCTATCTTATACATTGTGTGTTTCAGAATAGTTCTCCTAAAAAAATAGACAAAACTGATCAAAATAGTAACCCTTCTACACCAACTGATCAGTTTGCAAGTGCCGATATTTCTTATACAAAAATTTGTGGTGCAATCCAATTATTAGCTCGAGTTAAAATTTATTAATTGAATCAGTAGGTTGCAGTCCCTGTAAAATTAGTTGGTATGAAGAAAATAAGGGAGAGAAAAAAGGTCACACTAGGGAATAGTAATGTTAATCGCTAGAAGATCACTAGTAAGAATCGATCTTCTTTTCTCAAAGGTTATCAGGGTTGATGCTTTCATCATCTAGTGCTTTGCCTCTGGCACCAAGTTATATTATGATCACAAAGGAGGAGAATCTAGCTCTCATCCTCAGAAAAATATTAGAAAGAAAAAATCTCATCTCATATATGACAAGTATGGGAAGTGCCACATAATGGAATTTGAGAAAGGTCATAAAGGTTATTTTGGTTGTGGACATCGAGGACACGAGTTGATACATTATCTGGTAGTTTCGACAAGGGGTAGGGAGGTTCTCTAGTATGCCAAACTTATTTCTTTAACAACTTCTCCAAGTCACCCAAATTAGAAGGGTACCTCTCTTAGCATAAATTATTGTCAGCAAACTCATTTTTATCTATCTTCCAACCCGCCAAATATAAATGGTTCTCCTAAGGATGAGTAAGGTATGTTCTTAGATTTTCTCCTTCATGCACTTATAGTCATCAAGCCTTATCCTTCCAAAATGGTGAATAGTTATAGTTTAGCATAAAGTTGTGATGGTCATAGTAGCAGTAATATGGATAATAGAAAGAGAAATAGTCTAAGCTGATAAGAGAAAGTACACAATCAAAATAGATCCTAAGTTGGTATGTCTTGATCGTTTGAGTGAGTTTAGTTAGAGAGTAGTGAAATAAAGATTCATAAACTTAGTATGGTGACTACGATATAAGGGGTATATGTTAGAGCACAAAACAAGTCAGGTTTTGGAGAATTATGTAGTAATTTTAGCAAGTTCTAGAACAGATATAGCTTGAGGTAAAGACCCATTCTTACCTTTGCTTATTCAGTATATTTTATGTCAGTACAAAAATTTACTCTTGCCTTACAATATTCCGATGTGCGTACTTCATTTAAGTGTATTAATACTCTCAGGTCCTATTTTAAGGAGTAATAGTCTCGCATAAAATTCCAAATCCTACTCTAGGGACCTATGAATATCAATCCTTCACCTTGGAGTTCCTAACTCATGCGCCTACGAATTCCCAGTATGCTCAGTCCTATTTACTCCTAATTCATTCTCGCTGATTAGTGAAATCACAACATGTCGGGTATATTATCATTTCAATCTTTTTGGACAAGCTCGACCATATTATATTATACTTTTCAGACTTTAATTAAGTGTTAATAGTTAATGGAGTCTCTAAGCCACTATTATATTCTAGATCTTCCTAGTAGAATCCCTCTATGAATTTTAGTATACGTTGGTAGTGAGGTTGGTGAAGGAATAGGTCTAACCATTCTTTTACTAAAAGCATAGTACTCCTATCGTTCCTTTTCCCTCAGTATATTCTTGCTTCATGTAATAAAATTTTAGATTGAAGGTGCCTCGTGATTAAATTGATGTTGTTCCTTTTCCTATATACTTAGGTCATTGGAAAAGGATTCTCAGACTATGTGAAAATTTCCACAGTCAGACTTATCTCATTATACCCATGATTCCTTCCACTAATTGCACCAAGAATTTCCAACAAAGTTATTTTCTTAAAGACTATTAGACATTTTATATCATTATTAATTCCCTTATAGTTTCATTCATATGTTTCAGTCACTAATACTTTAGTGAATCTAAATTCTTAGCATGGATCAATTCGTATAGAAAATGTTTTAGTTCACAGATCAAGCAAATAATACTTGTGACTTTATCTTTTTTCTTCTAGTTGTCCTCTCCTAAGTCCATATATGTGCCTAATCCATGTGATCTCATATGTGCTTTAAGATGTATGCAAACATAGTTGAGTCTTATTCCCAACCCAAAATTAGTTCAAAGTAGTAGTTACCTCCTTATTACCCTTTCAGTCCATGTTTGAGTAAGGAATCAACTATAATATTAGTATTTATATCCAACCAACTCAATATTAGGATGGTATCTCTTTCCCTATTCTCTTAGTTTAGTGGTGTTCATTCTAGTCGAATAATCCCAAGGGGGATTGATATCGGGCATATTTATATGCTCAAAGTACCAATATGCACCCAGATTTAGACTTAGTTCAAGAACTTTTGTATGGATTCTTAAATATAATTCAGTTTTTATTCTGTTTCGTGCCTAATGGATATGACTAGTACTTTCAGGTTCAAAATCATGAAAAATTGTGCATTATTGAATACAACGAGAATTTGGAAGGAGTGAAGGCATACAAGGGAGTGAAATTAAGATGAAAAAAGGAAGATGGAAAGTAGGAATCCTCATTTGAAGACACTCCGCATCGCTTGGATCAACAAAATAGAAATGGTCAAAATTCATTACATCTATGCGATCTTACCACATCGCAGAGTAGTTTCGTTTATCATATTTGGTGGCCTGAAGGTGTAGCATGTTGCGGAGGATGACCATTTTGTTGTCGTCCCAATACAGTGGCTCAACGTGACGGTGTCGTCCCAATTGTCAGGAAATATTTGAGCTCCATAATTTCCTAGATTTTAATGAAAAATAGTAATCAAAGTCATGGTGCAACGTGCCGGGAGGACAAATCCAAAATATTTTTAAGTGTTTTGTCTCAGCTATAAAAGGAAAAATCCAAGATAATGTGGGGGACATTTTTGGAAGGATAGCAGTGGCGGAAAAGTAGAAATTTCTCTCTTTTAGGGTTCTTAAACATTCTTTTGAATTTCTTTACTTCAAGATTTGTTTTGGGTATGATTTATTACTTACTTTGGATGATGAATTCAAACTTGGGTAGCTAAACACCCTATTTCTTGGGCTGAGGCTAAGAACATGATTACTTTTTAATAATTTTTATTCATAGTTCTTTTTAGATTAACATTTGGATTGATCTTAATTTCTTGAGCTTACTATTTTAATGATTGGCCACTGTTAGAATAAATTTATATTTCTATGTGAATTTAGGAGGAGAATCATAGGATAGAAAGAAGAAATGAGGGAGCAAGGTTCTTATTCTTTTATAAAATAAGGGATTTGAATTAGCATCTAGGATAGGGATATACCTAGTTGCCTTGCTTGGTTCACTTGCAAGAAGGCAACTTCATGAATCTAGAAGTTTTGCTGTAACTCTGCGGGAGTTGTAGTTACAACATTTAATAGATAGAAGATTTGAGGTCGGGAGACCAAGATCGTGGAATAACCCTTGCGAACCATCAACCCGATAACCAATTAGACTGTGATAAGCATAGAAAATTGAATGATTGTTCAAAATACCTCAACCCTGGAATCTTCCTCATTATTGATTACAACCGTTGCTTGCTTTGCTTTAGTCATCATTAATTATTTCTTGTTTAGCAATTTACATTTTATTTATAGAATCAAACTAATCTTGATACCATCAAACACTTAATACTAAATTGTCTTAAACTAAAGATTGAATAAATTTCTAGTTTATTGATCCTCGAGGGAACGATAGCTGACTGTATAAGTCATTATATTACTTGCACGATCACATACACTTGCGTGTGCATAGAGACGCAACAAGTTTTTGGTGTCATTGCCGGGGATCAAATAGAATTAGTAAATTGCTTTAATTTTTGGTTTTTGATAAAAAGTTTAAGTTTTAACAACTTGATCGTAGCGGATGAATTTTTGCAGGTTTAGCTGAACATTGGACTGGCTAGGAATAAAGAGTTAGTAGAGCCCTTTACAGAACTAGAAGTAATTTTTCATCAGAGACAAAGAGCTCAATACTATGTTCAACACGGACAGATGGTGGAAATATGCAATCCTAGAGTTTCTGATCCAAATATTGTAAATATTCTAGCTCCTGTTCCTCTAGCTATTCCTGTTCAACCAGTCACAAGACCTGTTTGAGAGGTGGCAATCCCACTTACACACCTCGTGGCTAACAATATTCTAAATCCTTAACCAGGAGGTCAGTAGGAATTGAAAGAAAATATGGTGCAATTGATGAGATCTGAGGGAGAATTTCAGTGACTTTCACATGAGGATCCGCAGCAGCACCTACAAACCTTCCTGGAGATAAGCGACACATATATTCCTAAAGATGTGAATACTAATTATGTAAGATTGACACTGTTTCCCTTTTCTCTACTGGGGGAAGCAAAGAGATGGCTACTTACTGAACCATACCAATCTATCACTACATGATAAGATTGTGCTCGAAGGTTTCTCATTTGATTTTTTTCATCTCAGAAAACTGCATAATTGAGGAGTGAGATATTGAGTTTTAGATAGAAAGATGAAGAGAATCTCTACCAAGCTTGGGAGACATTTAAGGGCATGCTCAAAAACTGTCCTCATTACCATCAATCAAATGATTTTTTGGTGCATACAATTATAGAAGGCCTTAAGTCAAATAAAAAAATTCTTTTGGATTTAGTAGCAGGGGGTCAAGCTTTGGTTAAAGCATATGGAGAATTGTATACCTTGTTGAATCAAATTGCACAAGGGAATCTTGATTAGCATACAGACTTACGGAATGCTCCCAAGAAGGTTACAGGTGTTTTGGAGGTTGATCAGTTCATTGCAGTACAAGCACAGATTACAACAATATAGAACCATATGACTACTCAGCTTACCAACTTAAAATTGGGTACAACACAACCAGCATGTATAACAAATGTAGTTCAGCAGGTATATTTATGGTATGAAGTTTGTGGAAGTGGTGAGCCTAAAGCAGATGCATGTTCTATTAATCCAGATTTAGTCAACTATGTGGTGAATGCAAATCATTAGGGTCAACAAAATTTTGGTAGTATGTTAAATCCAAATTGGAGGAACCACCCTAATTTCTTATGGGGTAAAAATTAGGCACAGAATATAAATTAGTATAAGGGACTAGTGCAACCAAATCCACAACCTATTTAGAATAATCAGGTAAATGCTTTGAATAGTAATATGGAGAAGATGCTAAAGAAGTTTATGGCTCAACAAGCACAGTTTGCTATTGACATGAATACTCAACAGGCACAGTTTGTAGCTGAGTTAAAAATTCAATAATTGCTCCCAAGAAATCTGGAGTTACAGTTAGGTCAAATCGCAGAATACAAGGCCACAAAGAGCATTGCCTAGTGACACCGAGGCTAATCCTAAGTAGGTGAATGCAGTTACAACAAGGAGAGGGCTGCAAACTAAGAAGACGGTTCAGGAGCTGGACAATATCATGATCACTGATGATAGTTTTCAAGAGAATACAAAAGTGGAAGTAAACCTTTATCTTGTTGACATTTTGTAGAGTGTGCCAAAATATGATAAATACCTAAAGGATATTATTACTAATAAGAATCGGTTGACTGAATATGCTACAGTTGCACTTACTAAAGAATACACGCCCAAAATTTAAAATAAACTGCCCACAAAATTAAAGGATCCAGGGAGTTTCACCTTATAGATTAACCTGGGTCAAACTAATTGTGCCCATGGATTGTGCAACTTGAGGGCTAGCATAAATCTCATGCCCACGTCATGGTACCAGAAGATGGGTCTTGGAAGCCCAAAACCCACGACTATTGTGTTGTAGTTGGCAGATAGGTCACTTGCTAGACCAGATGGTATTATTGAAGATGTATTGGTGCAAGTGGGATCATTAATATTTCTTGAGGATTTCATGATTCTTGACTTTGAGGCTGATCCAGTTGTTCCATTTATTTTAGGATGACCCTTTTTACCAATAGAGCAGTCACTCATTGATGTGGCAGCTGGAAAAATGACAATGTGAGAACATGATAAATTAGAGGTTTTTGATGTATAGAGAGCATTGAAATTTCTAGCCATATATGAGGAGTTGTCCTCAATATCAGTTATTGATTTTTCTTTGGATTGGCAGTTGGTTTTGTCTGATGATCCATTAGAGCGAGCTTTGATGAATTATGATCTGCATGGGGATTCAAAAGCATTGAAATTGATCCAGGTTATGAATTTGGCTGTAATTGAGACAAATAAAGTGTTGATCAAGCCTTTGAATAGACCAATTGGTCCTCCACCAAGGCCTTCAGTTGAAGAAGCTCCTAACTTGGAGCTTAAGGTTCTTCCTACTCACTTATAATATTTTTTTCTTGGTGATCAAGATACCTTGCCTATTATTTTGGCTACAAGATTATTTGATGTACAGGTAAAAGAAGCTGTAATAGTTCTCAAAAGGAGAAGGAAGGCGATTGAATGGTAGATGTTTAACATTTTAGGAATCAATCCAGCATTTAGCATGCACAATATTTACATGGAAGAGTGGTGTATATCTAGAGTATAGAAAAAACTAAGTTTGAATCCTATGATGAAGGAGGTGGTTTGGAAGGAAATGATTAAGTGGTTAAATAGTGGTATTGTCTACCAAATTTCTGATAGCAAATAGGTAAGTTCGGTGCACTATGCACCAAAGAACAGAGGAATGAAAGTAGTGACAAATGATGATAATGATTTAGTTTCCACATGTACAGTGACCGGTTGGAGAATATCTATAGATTATTGGATATTGAATGAAGCAACTCATAAAGATCACTATCCAATTCCCTTCATTGATCAAATGCTGGATAGATTGGTAGGGCAAAAGTATTATTGTTTTCTGGATGGGTACTCTGTCTACAATCAAATAAGTATTGCACCGGAAGACCAAGAAAAGACCACGTTCACTTTTCCATACGGTACATATGCTTTCAGATGCATGCCCTTCAGCTTATGCAATGCACCTTCTATATTTCAGAGGTGTATGATGGCGATATTTTCAGACATAGTGGAAGAATTTGTGGAGGTATTCATGGATGATTTCTACGTGTATGGTAATTCATTTGAAAAGTGTTTGCAAAATCTCGATAAAGTTCTAGCTCAATGCGAAGAAACAAACTTGGTGTTGAATTAGGAAAAGTGCCATTTTATGGTTAAAAAGGGAATTGTCTTAGGCCATAAAGTGTCATGCAAAGGGATGGAAGTTGACAAAGCAAAAGTTGAAGTGATCGAAAAGTATCCTTATCCAGTTACAGTTAAAGAAGTGCGAAGCTTTTTGGGACATGCTGGGCTCTATAGACGATTCATTCAAGACTTCTCAAAGATTATAAGTCTCATGTGCAAATTGTTAGAGAAAGAAGCCAAGTTCATGTTCGGAGGTGATCGCCATAAAGCTTTCGAAAAGCTTAAGAAGAAGTTGACAAAAGCACCTATTTTGATCGCACCAGATTGGGAGTTACCTTTGGAGCTAATGTGTGATGCTAGTGATAGTGCAGTGGGAGCAGTATTAGGACAGAGAAATGAGAAGGTATTTTGATTAATCTACTATACTAGCACGGTGTTGAATGATGCTCAAGTTAACTACATAATTAAAGAGACAGAGATATTGGTTGTGGTATATGCATTTGATAAGTTTTCATCTTACTTAGTTGGTACCAAGGTTATTGTTCATACAGACCATGCTTCTATTAAGTATCTTGTGAATGAAAAGGATGTAAAGCCACTATTAATTAGGTGGATTCTGCTACTTCAAGAATTTGATTTTGAGGTACGTGATAGAAAAGGAGCTAAAAATCAAGTTGTTGATCACTTGTCAAGGCTGGAAACTTGAGACCATATTGTGGATGACTTTTAAAGTATCAAAGAAGACTTTCCTAATGAGAAATTGTTTTTATTATATGTAGTTAAGTTCCTATGGTATGCTGACATTGTAAATCTGATAGTTTGTGAGGTGTATTCTCCCAAAATCACCTCGCAACAAAGAAAGAAATTACTCCATGATTCTCGTGCTTACATTTCGGATGAACCGTACCTTTTTAAGAAGGGTCCAGAAGGAGTGATTTATAGGTGTATCCCAGAGGCTGAATTTTTAAAAGTGTTATAAGATTGTCACTCATCTCCAAATGGTGGACATCAAAGGGGTGAAAGGACTACGAGGAAAGTGTTGGAATCAGGTTTTTTCTGGCTGACTCTATTTAGAGATGTAGTGGTATTTGTAAAGAGTTGTGATCAATGTCAAAGGTTGGGTACTATATCTAGGCGTCATGAGATGCCTTTGAATAATATTCTAGAAGTAGAAGTCTTTGATGCTTAGGGGCTTGATTTCATGGGGCCCTTCCCACCTTTGAAAGGTAATTTGTACATTCTTGTTACAGTTGACTATTTATATAAATGGGTGGAAGCTATGGCGAGTCCGACTAATGATATAAGAGTGGTGCTGAAGTTTGTGAAGAAGAACTTATTTTCCAGATTTGGTACGCCAAGAGCAATAATTAGTGATGGAGGTACGCAATTTGTTAATAACTGGTTCAAGAATGTTTTTGCTAAATATGGTGTTCGGCATAAGGTTGCCACTGCATACCATCCTCAAACTAGGGGAAAAGTAGAGGTATCCAATAGGGAGATTAAGCAAATACTTCAGAAGAACGTGAATGGGCAAAGAAAAAAATAGGCGAAGAAGCTGGATGATGCACTTTGGGCATATCAAACAGCATATAAAACACCCATTGGGACATCTCCATATCGCTTAGTGTATGGTAAGGCGTGTCATCTTCCCGTAGAGTTAGAACACTAAGCATATTGGGTTGTGAAGAAGCTGGATTTTGAGAAGACTAACGCGGGAGAAAGAAGGTTATTGCAACTGAATGAGCTTGATGATTTTAGATTCCACGCCTATGAAAACTCCAAGCTTTACAAGGAGAATACCAAAGGACGGAATGATAAGCAAATTCAAGTTAGGGAATTTGAACCCGGACAACTTGTGTTGTTGTTTAATTCATGGCTTAGGTTGTTTTCAGGTAAATTATGATCGAAATGGTCTGGACCTTTTATGGCGGCGCGTATGACACCCTATGGAGCTGTGGAATAAAGATAAGATAAAGAATTTTCTTGTGAATGGATAGCGTGTAAAGCACTTTTGGGCGGATTATTCGGATAAGCACAAGGAATCTATCACTTTTTCTGATGAGTGATGATGAGATGAGTCATGCCACGATGTAAAATAAGGTGCTATGTGGGAGGCAACCCACACATGTATTGTAATAGGTAGTTTAAATTTTTGTCTTGTAAAATCAAAAAGAAAATAAAAATATAAAAAAAATAAGTCGTGCCATGACCAAAACTAAGGCCGTGAGTGGGAGGCAACCCACTTTTACTTACAATTTTTGCTGTTTTTGTTTGAGATTGCAGGGAATTTTAAAGTGAAATAAGGAGATTATCACATTTGAGGAAATCAATCAGGTTTGCAAAATGATATGTGCAGGTGAGGATTTTCCCAGGTAAGAAAAGAGTGAAAATTACATAAGGAATCTGATTCTAAAGAATAGCGCAATGCGGAACTGGGTAGTTTGACAATTGTCAAATTCTAGTAAGGATCCACAATTTCCATCGCGATCCAGAAAAGTGTAAATTGAAAATTATCAAATTCTAGTGGCCTGTTGTGATTTTCAATGCAACGCGTAACTTGGAATATTGACAATTGTCAATTTATAGTGACTAAACGCAAAACTTAGCACATCACGGTGGGTAGTTAAATGACAATTGGCATTCTCCAGTAGGTCTATGCGATGCTAACGCATCGCGGAGGGGGTAAAACGCGAGCATAAATATTTCATTAAACCTGGTCCGACCCACCCCTCTATAAATAAACCCTCAAAAACCCTAAACCCATCCATTTCACCCTCAGGCGCCGCCCTATCACCCTCCTCTCGGATAAAATTCTAAAAGTTTTCCTTTTCTTTTATCCTTCTCTCACTTTTTGAGGTATGTGCTTTAAGAATTAATTTTATTTATTACCTTTCTTTTTGTGTATTGTGATGATTGATAGTATTTTGAGGAATAATCTTGTTTTTCCCTCTCATAATAGTTGTGAATTTTTGTATTGCCTATGATTTATTGTCTTACCATCATTGTTACATCTTAATTTAGTCATCATTATTCAAAATTGATGCGATGAAACTTGTATGGGTATGCGCAGTTGGTGTATTAGGAATGTGTCTTACAAGATAATTATGAAGTCAAGGAATGTAGGAGCATTATAGCTAGATAGGTGAAGCAAGGAGGTTTAGGAAGTTGGAGGTAAATCTCATTTCGGATGAAAGGTGTTAATTTAGTGGGGGTAATTTCATTCCATTGTGCATACAATCTTTCTACCTGATGTTAGTTGATTGGGTTAAATTCTAGGAAACTAATTCTTTGTTAGGTGGGGCTGTAGTGACATGATCTCATTCATAGCCTTAGTAATTAGATGGGATGATCTTGTGTACTGAGGAAATGACAAAAGATAATGTGTCCCAAAGAGTAATAAGATGTCTTCATATGTGCTAATAAGGCCTACAAAAAGGGGAGTCTGAGTACCTTGATGTTAATGTAGGTATTTAGCTAACAACTAAGTGTGGGGTGCATAGTCACCCGTAATGGACACTCAATTTAGCTAGTCCTAAGTTTAACATACTCAAATGTTTGCTGCATCTTTTGAATAGCGGGCATAATGGAACCAAAACCAAGGAAGGGAAAGGCAAAGGCAGGACCTTCTGGCCCTGCTAGAAAGAGAAGCAGACCATCTGAAGAGCAACTAACTAGGGTGCCTAGGGCCCCTTCACTTCAGCAGTGACTGGTTCAAAAATTTGGCTTCAAGGCTATACGAAAGGATGGGAACCAATGGTATACTAAGCATACTGATGCTAAGTATATTCTAGAGGTATATATTAATCGTGCTAGCTTAATGAGAGATTGTCCACCCTTGGTACGGAGAATTGAGGAACTCAATATGAATTTTATTTTCCATCAACCGACTGAGTGCAATTTGCACCTTGTTACAGAATTTTATGCCAATTGGGACCCTATCCATCCTGAATATTTATTGAAGGTTTGAGGGAAGGTAATTCGATTCACAGCTGCTGATGTTAACAATTTGTTGGGTATACCAGAAACAAACCCAAATTTCTTGAGGAAGTTTATTATTTCTCCTCCATATGCACACATCAGGCATTTGTTGTGTAGTCAGTGATCTTCATCCCGTTGGACAAGACATCGTGTTACAGGTTTGCATTATTCCTTCCCCTATGCTCAGATGAACAAGGAAGCAAGAATGTAAGGTCGTATTATGTATTCATGCTTGATTCAAGGCAAGCATATGACTGAGGTGACTAGGGATAGAGTATGTTTGATTTATGCCCTTATGTGTGCTTATGTGGAGATCAATGTGGGGAGTGTAATTTTTTTTGCAATGAAGAGGGTGTGTACCCAGGTGGGTCATAGCTTTGGATTTGGAGGTTTGGTGACTAGATTTTTACAAAGACATAGGGTGGATGAAGATGATATGGATTATAAGCCTGAGGTGATCACTCGCCCTATGGATATAACTACTACAAGAAGCACATCGGGGGCATCTGGTCTAATTTTAACCTTGCTGGAGCGACAGACAAGGACTGATTAGGTGTTGGGCAGGCTGTATGGTCTCATGACAATGATGTCGAGGATAGGAGGCAGACTAACTACACCATAGAAGCTCTATGTTGTAGAGCTTGACTATCCACTCGGCCACCATGCTATGACCATGTTGAGGATCAGCCCTGATTTTGTTTAACCGATTGAGGATGATGTACCCACTGATGAAGAACACAGGTATAGGGATTCCGACAAGGAGTCCGATGAAGAGGAGCAATCTGATGATGATGGTGATAATGATAATGGCGATAATATGGATGGGTCTCCTGAAGACATGGCTGCTATAGTCCCATTTGAGTGATCAGGAAGTATACTTCCACCCTAACATAAGCTTAATTGGAAGCACTGGGACAGTGCTTTATTTTAAGTGTGGGGTGGTGGGTTCGTATTCTCTTGAATTGGTTTTTAGTTATTCGGTTGAACAATTTTATTTTTTTTTTGATGTGTTGGTTTTAAGTACTAACTATTTGGAACACCGGTCTGTAAAAGTTAGTAACTTTGACTTTGTGGATTGTAATCTGCCCTCTTTGGCATTTATCATATATTGCTTCAGTTTCAAGTATTATTTTATTGTTATTTTTGCCTTCATTGGTAAGTTTATCTTCAAGTAGTTACATTTGCCTTTGCCCTCTTTCGTAATTAGATATAAATAGTCATAGTTAGTTGCCATCCTCTATGATAGATGGATGACGACCGTCTTAAGGGAGTGGTCATATGAAGTACAGATATTTAGGAGAACCTAATCACTATCTTAGAAGAGTGTGTGAATTGGCCATCTTTGCAGTAATTGAAACTAATTCTAGTATCAATGAGCATAAAATTATTTTGGTTTTAAGTACTGATGATTTAATCTCGATAAATGAAATTTGATATGTTGTCTTAATTTTGAATTCAATAAAGAACATGATTGGGAACCTTGAGCTGATTCTGTGTATGCACTGTGAGTGTGAGGATTCGTATATATTCTACATGAATAGAAATGACTAAAACTTGCCCGGTGTGTTTACAAAGAGAAATAAAGGGTATTGGGTGTAGGAAGTGATGTAGGCATTTCTTTGACAACCTTTTTTCTAACTTAAATAGACCTTTCATGGTACATAGTCTTAGTCAGCCCCATTGAGCCTTTAGCCTCTTTCTTTGGTAGCCTGTTATGAAAACTTACCCTTTTGTTGCTAAACCGTAATTTGAGCCAAATAAGCTCTTGAGCATTTTTAATATAATACTAAGAGGATATTAAGAGCAAAAATGAGAAGGAGAGAAGGTAATCATTTGATGCCGCTAGAGTAGCTGTTATTGATGTTTAATGATGCTGGGATAATTAAGAGTTAGTAAAGAGAAGTGTTACAATGAATCTGTTTTGGCCTGGTACAGTTGAATAATGTGCACCTTAATGAAGGCTTTTCGCTTGAGTTAAGGGTGGCTATAATAGGGGTGCATAACATATATAAAAAAAACGTTGATAAATCAAAGAATGAGGAGAAATAGAATGATAAATTGGGGTTGGAAAATAGAGTTAATTGATAATTTTTTTACTAAAATGCTTAGGAGCAATAGTCATTATTTCTTTAAATGGTACCTACTCGTCCCTAAGCCTTTATTAAAACCTAAAAAGACCTAGCTTATCCTTCACCCAAACATCCGACTATTAGTGGAGTAGGACACTAAGGGCAAGCTTATGGTTCGTTCACTGGCATGTATGAATTCTTTGTTGAGAGCGAGTCATTTGATTTGATACTCCCCTATTGTTTCATAGATATCATTGTGAGTTGATATGTTGAAATTTCCTTGAGTTAGGATGCAAGCGGATGAAAGCCAGATTACTTATTGTGTTTCTTTAATTGAGTTTGCCAATATGTCAAAAATTCATTATGAAAGATAGAAGAATTTGAACTAAATTATTTCATGAGCTCAGAACATTTTTTGACAAGATGATGTAAGAATACATTATTGCAAAGTGTAAGTGCCCGTTGCAATATAACTTTGAGATTGTGATGTAAAAGGGAAGTAATTATGTTTTTGAATTTATGTGTTCGAGGACGAACAAGGTTTTAAGTGTGGGATGGTGATCTCAGGCATATTTATATGCTTAAAGCCCCAATATGCACCCAGATTAAGACTTAGTTCAAGAATTTTTGTATGAATTCTTAAGTATAATTAAGTTTTTATTCCGTTTCTTGCCTAATGGATATGATTAGTACTTTCAGGTTCAAAATCATGAAGAATTGTGCATAATTGGATACAATGAGGATTTGGAAGGAGTGAAGGTATGCAAGGGAGTGAAATTAAGATGAAAAATAGAAGTTGCAAAGTGGGAATCCTCATTTGAAAACACTCCGCGTCGCTTGGATCAACAAAATAATAATGGTCAAAATCCAGTAGGTCTATGCAATCTTACCGTGTCGCGGAGCAGTTCTGTTTATCAGATTTGTCCACCTGAAGGTGTAGCGTGTCGTGGAGGATGACCATTTTGCAGTCGTCCCAATCCAGTGGCTCACCCTGACGGTGGCATGTCGTAGTGAGGGGGCATTTTACAATTGTCAGGAAATATTTGAGCGCGATTTCCTAGATTTTAATAAAAAATAGCAATCAAAGTCATGGCGCGACGTGCCGGGAGGACAAATTGGGAATATTTTTAAGTATTTTGTCTCAGCTATAAAAGGAAAAATCCAAGATAATGTGGGGGGTTTTTTTGGAAGGATAGCAGCGGTGGAAAATAAGAAATTTCTCTCTTTTAGGGTTCTTAAACATTCTTTGGAATTTCTTTACTTCAAGATTTATTTTCGGTATGATTTATTACTTATTTTGGATGATGAATTCAAACATGAGTAGCTAAACAACCTATTTCTGGGGTTGAAGCTAAGAACATGATTAATTTTTAATAATTTTTATTCATAGATCTTTTTGGATTATCATCTGGGTTGATCTTAATTTTTTCAGCTTACTATTTTATTGATTGGCCACCATTAGAATAAATTTATATTTCTATGTGAATCTGGGAGGACAATCATAGGATAGAAAGAAGAAATTAGGGAGCAAGGTTCTTATTTTTTATAAAATAAGGGATTTAAATTAGCATCTAGGATAGGGATATACCTAGTTACCTTTCTTGGTTCACTTGCAAGAAGACAACTTTATGAATCTAGTAGATTTCTTATAACTCTGCGGGAGTTGTAGTTACAACATTCAATAGATAGAAAATTTGAGGTCGGGAGACCATGATCGTGGCATAATCCTTGCGAACCATCAACCCAATAACCAATTAGACTGTGATAAGAATAGAAAATTGAATGATTGTTCAAAATACATCAACCCCAGAATCGTCCTCATTATTGATTACAACCATTGTTCACTTTTCTTTAGTCATCATTAATTATTTCTTGTTTAGCAATTTACATTTTATTTATAGAATCAAACTAATCTTGATACCATCAAACACTTAATACTAAATTGTCTTGAACTAAAGAATGAAAAAATTTCTAGTTTATTGATCCTCGAGGGAATGATATCTGACTATCTAAGTCATTATATTACTTGCACGATCACGTACACTTGCGTGTGTGTAGAGACGTAATAGGGATATATTATAACACCCCAAAAATCTTAGTTAAGATTTGTACCATGATTTAAATACATTTAAAATCAAACATCATGTTTTGATGCCCTAAAGTAATACATCAAATTTTTAAGCTTTATGCCCCTAAAAATATAGGCCTCCAAGTTAGCTTTCCAACGTCCCAAGTTTCATCTCAATCTGTTGTCGTGGAAAAAGTTATGGAAAATTTTCCTTAATGTCCTGGCACACTATTGTGATAATGACCCAGGTAATGATTCATTACCACATATGATGAGTCATCATATTTGAGTTATAGTCACTCCAGTGAAGGCCCCAAGTCTATCCCAGTGACTGTCAGTCTACCTTACGAGTTGTAACCAGTGACTACGAGTCCTAAGAAGAGACTCATAATCAAAATAGTGTCCATCCAAGTATCCAGCCATTGGTTACGAGTCTAGAATATGACTCGTAGTCAATATTAATGTATCATTGGGGGAACTAATAGTCATACCAATGTATGACCAAGAGTTAATCCTAAGACTATGACTCCACCTTATGAATCGTATTCAATCATGACAATTCGTAACGAAAGGTCTTGGTCTGACTAGTGAGGACCCAAGGTCCTAAGACCCCAGTTACGACTCAACTATGACTCGTAATTGGACATCACAAGTCGTAGAGTGATTCATAACAACTGGAAACCCAGTTTTTAGCACGTTTTTTCAAAGACTTTTATGTCTCTTCCCACTTCCTTATAAGCTTGACCTATGTCACTTTGGTATATCAAGGGGTGCTATAAAAGACCCCAATTTCCCAATACATGACATAATCCACAATTCCACCTAATGAAAATTAAGAGAGGTGGGCTTCTCTTCTCCTTAGAAGCAATTAGGTTTCTTCAAGCTCAAGAATTTTTCAAAGGAATTTCTCAATGCTCTTACTACTAGGTATGTAGGATATTTTTCAATAGGTCAGTTCCACCCATTGAGTCCCAATAATTCCTTATTTTTTTATAACTATAAGCCCATTTTCCTTTCTTTGTGGAATTTTATGTCAAAATGGATTTTATAAATTTTCTCTCAAGTGTTTTAGAGTACGAACCATGAAAATATTTTTTTCCATGAGAATTGCATTTCATATGTTTGTAATCTCAGTCACCTACCCCAAGATCAATATTGTATACTGTTCATGATATTTCACACCAAGATTTCCTTATCATGTTCAATTAATTTACTTTATGTTGGTTGATTATGAACACCCGATACCTAGGAAGATCATGCATGTTACAGTTTTAAGGTTACAAGTCATTCAGATTCTACTAGTATCATTATATTCAAGATATTATTATAATGAGCACTTATCAGAACCAAATTATGTTAAAAAAATATTCATACTAGTTCCATTAAGTTGGGAGTAATACTTAGCACCGAGTGAATGCAGGAATAGTATCTCACTTGTCAGTTAGTCATGAGTCGTTAGTAGTAGTCCCTAAGTTCTAGACCTACCTTGCCACCATATATTATGGGGGATCCCCTATCAGAAGAGGCATGACACCCTCGTCCTTTGGGACATCAGTTTAGTAGATCCATGCCAGCTAGCGCTGCTACCCTTGGCAAGGTACTAACTAATAAGTGGTGAGTTTACCACTCATTCGCACTCATTATGCGTTCACATTACCTTGTTTTTAATGAATAAATAAGACAATATCTATGGATAGATACACTAATATCCATTCTTTGCAGGCATAAAGTTAAGGATGCGAAAAGATATGGATTGGAGTTGAAAATAATAAAAGGTAACAAGAAAGAAGATAGCTAAAGACCTGAACTACATCATTCATAGTTACCGTGACCGCAGTCCTCTATCCGCGGTCTCAGCCAGTCAAGAAGAACAGAAAAATGCAGTCACAGACCACAACCGCGGTCGTGTGGTCTTCATCACGGACAACCATGCGTGATCATAGTTAAGCGAGAAAGTGTCTAGGGGAAGATCTGTAAAAGCACTTGGACGCATCCCAATTCATATTTAATCTAAAACCCTTTCTTCTTTAGGATAGCTTAGCTCATAAGATATTTTGGAATTCAAGACTTGAAACCCTAATCTTGGGCAAGTGTGTAATTAGCATTGAAGGCTAAATTTCTTAGACTTTTGGTGAAGAATGAATGCTTTGGATAATCATTATTGTATATCTCTCTTAACTTTCTTCATGATTAGCTAAGTAATTTATCTTGGGATTATGTTGAACTAGAGATTAATCATGTACGGGTATTATTTTGTTTGCATGGATTTTAGTTGTTGAGTATGGATTCCACCATTGCTTGATCTTAAAGGGTGGAATTTGATAGGTGAAAACCCCAAATCTCTAAATGGGTTTGATAGGTGAAAACCCAAAACTCTAGAAACCCTTTATCATCTTTAAAAGAGGGATAAAAGTGAACATTAGGTAACACATGACATCCTATAAAGAAGGCTATTGAGGGGACAAAGCAATGGTGGAAAATTGAGCCAATGGTTTGCTATCTTTTGCAATCTTAGAAATAAGTGTATTAGGAGTGTAAATTATGTCAAGAGCATTATCCTAGAAATAGGGATGCTTGATAATGGTCTTGGGTGATTTCGAAAATACGTACACGTGTTAGGTACTTGAAACACCCAACGGGTGAAATCGTTGTGGTTTTGTTGAAAGATTTACCCCAATGAACTTCGACGTAGCCTATCCTTTAGTTAACTAAATTTCATGATGAACAACCATCAACCCACATGCATTACCTCTAGGTAGACATAATCCTAAGATTTCCCTCAATTCTTTAATTCTAAGTAAAAGTTTCATTCACCAAGTGTGTGTTAAATTAGGTTATGAAGAATCCCCAAGAAAATCCCCCTATTTTATTCCACATGTTGTTTTTATTAGCATTTCGGATAATCTCTTAGTAATTTGAGCATCCATAGGGTTTGAAGTCTATAGTTCACTCCTTGAGATTTGACTCCAATTTAAATTGGGTTACTTGATAATGAATGCCTCACTCCTAATTATGGGAGTGAGTCAAGCATTATCAAAATGGTGCCGTTGCCGGGGAGTGAAATATAGATTTTGCTTGTGTGGTTTCATTCTTACTTGGGAATACCCAAAGTGGTGTAATTTACTTTATTAGTTGTTTTTGAATCTTTTGTAGGTGATCATAGTGTAAACGGAGCAATGACCAATATTGCAAGAAGTATGGCCCCCCTCAATGCCCCTTTTGATGATGAATGCCAATTAAATGAGATGGGAAAAACAAGTGCAATTAGCATTCTACCAACCAACGGGAATTGAGTGTTTCATATGACTATTGTTATACTTCATATGTTGCAAATTAAAAGGTTGTGTAGGGATCAAGCATATGAGGATCCGAATGTCCATTTGAAGAACTTTGTGGAAGTTTGTGCGCCATTTAACATAGCACACATTAAGAATCCATACGGCTTTGTCTTTTCTCATTTTCACTAACAGGTGAGGTGGTTTTATGGCTTTGCTAACTTCCACCTATCTCAATTACATTATGGGAAGAGCTTACTACGGTGTTTCTTGATAGATACTTCCCACCAAAAAAAATGCTTCAAAAGTGAGATAAGATTGTGAATTTTTGTCAAATGAATGGAGAACCATTATTTAAAGATTGGGAGAGGTTTAATGGAAAGTTATCCTAATGCCCTAATATGAGGTCCCGAAAAATATGCTCCTCAAGACTTTCTATAAAGCTCTTGATCCATTAAACAAATTGGTGGTGGATAATGCGGCGGTTGATTCTATAGTTAGATTGTATCATCTTGCGGCATTCAAATTGATAGAAAAAGTATCAAACAAAATATGGGGTGGTATACCCGAGACACCGAAGCTTCCAAAATCCTTTCTACCATATCTGTGGTGACTAACGAACAAATAAAATGAGAAGAAGAAATAGAGGAAAACATGGCCAAAATAATGACCCAACTTGAGCTCTTAATGAAGCATGTTATGGGTGTACCCGCAAAAATGGTAAATGACATAGCATCAAAATCTTATGAAGAGTATGAATAGGCAAAGAAGTTGGATGAAAAAATCCGGTACTTGGAAAACTACTTGGGGGGTTCCCACCCCGCCTATCAAAGGCAAGGTGGGAACCAAGGTTGAATGGATCGTGAGTAGGATAGAGATTGGAGAGATCGTGAACATGACTATGACCATTATGTCCCTCCTCTTGATCAATTTAAATCCAAGGAATCTAGTGCCATTGACTCGAAAAACTTTAAGGCCGAGGATATATTAGCAAGCATCTTACATAGAATAGAAGGCACGGACAAGATGATCTGTGAGTTGAAGGATGATTTATCCCACCTCTCTCAAACAGTGGTGTCTCAATCCATCTCTATCAAGCAATTAGAGACCCAAGTTGGGAAAATATCCACACAATTAAATGCTAGACCTAGAGGTGGACTTCCTAGTGACATAATTGCTAACCCTAGGAATGACATGCTAAGCCCTAGCAATTTTCACAAGGATTGGAAGAGAACTTGATGAATATTTTAGAGGAGATGTGAGTGAAAATATGCCCAAGTCCAAAGTAAAGGAGGTGACACCTTAAAGAAGGAAGGTAAAATGATGAGAAAAAGGTAAACAAAATCGATAAGCGGGTGGTTGAAGTTGAAAGGCCATAAGTTAAAGCAAGACCAATCATCCAAGTTCCTCCCCCATTTCCTCAACATTTGCATAAAAAGTGGCAAATGACAAAGTGAGGAAGTTCATGGACAAACTTAGCAACCTATCGATAAATATCCCGTTGCTTAATTTTATCGAAGAGATCTCGAGATATGCTAAGTTGATGAAAAAGTTGATGTCCAAGAACAAACATGTTGAAGGCGATACTATTGAAGTCATTCATAGATGTAGCACTATCATGGATAGTAAGTTTATGGAAAAGAAATTTGACCCCAAAGCATTCAATATCCCTTGCACAATTTGGATGCATGAATTTACAAAATCTCTATGTGACCTTGGTGCGATCATCAACTTAATGACTTGTGTCATATACAATAAACTTGGTATGGATATCCTGACGCTAACCTCTATGCGACTCTTGATGGTGGACCGGTCTATGAAAATGCCAGTAGGTATATTGTTTAATGTCCTTGTGAGAGTGGACAAGTTCATTCTCCTGGCTGATTTTATGGTATTGGATTGTGAAATGGACCAAGAGTTGCCTATCGTTCTTGGTCATCCTTTTGTAGATATCGGGAGAGCCATTGTTGATATAGAGTTGGGGGAGATAAAATTTAGAGTGCAAGAGGATGAGTTCTCTTTGAAAATTTAAAAATCAAAGAAGCAAACTGCGGAGTTGTAAGTAGTATCTGTGGTGTATGTTGAAAATGGGAAGATGAATGAAAAGGAGTTAAAGGACCCACCTTGAAAATTAAGGAAGGAAGACTTTGTGCCATAATGATAACTAAAGCGCTAGGTGGGAGGCAACCCACAATTGCCACGAAAGTGGCTCGTATCCTTTTTTGTTATTATGTTTTTCTAGGGTAGATTTTATCTTATCTATATGAATAACCCATGAATTTATGAAACTATGGAGTGAATCGAATAAGATAAACAGCGGAGAAATATGGCAAAATGGATCAAAATTCTGAACAGGGAAAACAGGGGAGCAGAATTGCTCTAGGTTATCGATATTACGATCCCAAATGCGATCGCAGTCACACGAATATTCGTTATCACAGTCCCTTGACTGCAGTTGTGGCCACTTCTACCATTTAACCCCTATATGCCCTTATTTCCCTCATAGTCCCTTTTTAGATTGTACTCTCTAATTTAAGATAATTTCTAGTCAAGTTTGTGAGCTCAAACAACATCCTTTCATTTCATTGCATCAAAAATCTAGTAGGTGACATGAATCCATACTTTTACTTGTAAAAATAGGCCATAGAATGCATGATTAAGAAGGGCCTTAAATGTTGATTGTTATGCCTCCCATGTTGTGATATTGGGTATTGGTATGATATTGGTTATTTGATTAGGTTATGCACACAAGTGGGGAAATCATGAGTACCAAAATTTGTGTGAAATAGGTGGACCAATGAGATATGCACACCAAGTGTTTGATAAAATGCTCTAATGAACTTTCAATACTTGTATTTTCTTTCTAAAGGGCATTCTCACACTTCTGAGTATTGTTTTAATGATCTTCATATGCTTCCACATTGTAGAACATACTAGTAGCCTAAATTTTGAAGAAATCTATATATGTAGAGCTGACACAGAACCAGCCTCAGGTATCATACCCATGGTCATAGACCATGATCACGATAACCCAAATGCGGTCCTGACTCACGATCATGGTAATCGAGAACAGCTTCCTATCAGGCCAAAAAGTCTAGCATTTCCAAATTTTTAGGCTAGAACCACCAAGCACCTAGTCCAATAAACTCTAGTGATTAATCTATCACATTTTGCATTTTTAAATATCAACGAAGGATATAATGTATGCTTAGTGATTTCAGGACAACCTCAAGGATAAGTATGATCACATCTATTTCATGGCACCTGAGTGCCACACTCTTTACTACAGGGATCTTCCAAAGACAAAGGTACTCCCTTAGAGCGTAATTTTGCTTAGATAATATGCTAGAGAAACTACCGGCACTTCATCAAAAACTTAAAGCCTTAGGGTGGTAGTTATTCACCCCAGATCTATGCATTACAAATGAGCAATGGGTCTGTGAATTCTATGCAAACACCAATGAAGTCTCTTTTTTGGACCCACATAATATGACTGTCAAGATTTGAGGAAAGTCAATAAAAGTAAAGGCTAAACAAATAAATGTTATTTATGGACTCAAGCAAGAAGATATAGGTGAATTTAAAGCAAAGAGGTGTAAATCAAGGAATTGGTTGGCACATCAGCTATGCCCCAAAAGGGATGTCTCGTGGATCAAAACTAAAAGCAATACTTCATGAACGAATTCACCTTCGAGGCTCAAATATAGTTGTACATCATTTGTAGCATATTTCTCCTTTCACCCATATGACAGCAGTCCTAGAATTACGTGCTAGTTATATGTATTCTCGATAGCATCACTCTAGATTTTGGTAATATTGTGGTTAATGAAATAGATCACTACAAAGTCCAAGGTGGTATGCATCTATTCTATCCCTCCTTAATTATAGTGCTTTGCAAAAGTGTGGGGGTAGAAGAGTATTCTAGTGATTCATGGATACACACTAATGGTCCCATTTACCCCTTAAGGATTAGAGGTTAGGGCGCACCTAATAAAAGCAAGAAAAGGAAGATAGACTTGAAAAAGCTAGCATGTAGTGAGCATGAGCCTCAGAGACCAACTACTATAGGACCTCTTGAGGAAATTGGAGTAAATATTACAACCATCAAAGAGATTGTGTCTAGTTTATCCCAAGGACCGGGAGAGTCTTCCACCACGCATGATTCTTATGTGTCATATATCAATTATAAGAAGTATAAGAAGGACCAAAAGAAGAAAGAAGATACTATTGATAAGCTTGAAAAGGCCTACTCCTCTTTGGCGGAGTCACACTGAGACATTTGGATTGCACATGAAAAAATGGATGAAAGGGAGAAGAAGAGGGATGAATTCTTCATTAGGATATGGAAGGGTGTGAAGGTCCTATGGAACTTTCTAAGGACCAAAGATAGACTACCTTCTTCTTGGGTAGACAATGATGATGAGGCCCCATACAAGTGGTCTGATCTTTAGGAAGAGGGTAGTTATGCAGAGTCTAATAGTAATAGCAACCTTTGAGGCAGTTTTAGGGAGCACCCTTATCTCTTTTACCCTTGATTATTTATGCAGTAGGGACACTACTATCTTTTAAGTTGGGAGTGTCTCCTTATTCTTATTCATTTAATTTGGGTCTGTATTATATACTTTTCTTCTCTTTTGGATAATTCTCATCTTTATTTTATTTGGGTTGTAATATTCGGGTACCTTGATGGTTCCCACATTTGCATGGATTAGTTAATTTTTTCTTAATTTACTATTTTAGTCTAAATTTCATTAGTCGAGCTTTGCCTTCGTGATTGGGTTTCTATCCATAGATGTAGGGAAAGTCTGAGTACCCGAGGCATTAAGGCCATAGAATACAAGGGTACCTGTGGTATTGATAATTTGGGGTTGTATTAAAATCCATTGGTGAAGTTTGAGTAACCATATGGTGGGTCGCCCGGGCTATGAACTATAATGTGAGATAATATCTTTGATGGTTTCCATGATTAGCAAATTACATATGGTATGGATGCAAAGAGCAAACAACCCCCTCCTTTTAAAAATTTTGAAAAATTAGTCGAAGGCATGGATGTGAGCAATTTTGTGATGAAAATTTTTCCCTCTTACTATGACTCCAAAAGTTAACTATGGAAATAATGAATACTCCATCCTTGTCTTGAGCGATTAAAACAATTTAATCCCCTTGACGATATTCGCAGGCCATGTGTGTGAGGTTATTTGACTCCATCTTATGTGTACTTGTACTCTCTAGAACTTGCCCCTTTAGTCTTTCAAAGCTAAGTTTTAACTATTCTTGGTTGGTAAAATGATCATAGGTCATCTTGTGATTTTTGAAGTCCACATTAGACCCAACCAATACATAAGAGTTAACTGTAGTTACTCTCTTCAATCCTTTGAACTTTTCTTTGGAAAACGCATTACAAGCCATGACCCTTCTATTAATCCGCTCTTGAACCCTATCTTCCTTGAACTTGAGAATAAAAATTGAGGCTAAAAGCCTAAGTTGGGGTGGTGGAAAGATAAAGAAGTATAGTTGGTCCACAAAGAAGGTTCCTTGACAATCTTGAGAAAGTGAAGCTTTTAGGATTTGAATAAAGAAAAGATCCCATAAAGGAAAGAAAGGCTTATCTATGTGAAAAAATTATAGACGAAGAGAAAAAGAGGAAAGTAGGAAAACCAAGGAAAAGCAAAGAGTGGGAAAAATAGTAAAGTAAAATAAGTGGCAATAAGTGAATCATGAAAAGAGTACGATGTAGAAGTTCAAGGAGGGTATAGACTCATATTCCTAAGTTGATCTCCTACCCTAACTAAACCTACATTACAATCTCAACAAGCCCTTTGTGATTCCCAACCAAGTGTATTCATTGTAGTGGTGATTAAAAATAGGGGTAAGCCTATGGCATCGTACTTGATAACATAGGAAATTACTTGAGAGAGTGAGTGGTTGCACTTTAAATTCCTTGTTGCATGATTGGTAGCTAGGTATGGGAACTTCTCCTTTCTTTTGAGGAGGCATGTGAACTAGTTGAGGTGGGTGATTTTGTCATCTTCTGCACAATGAGATAATCGGAATTATTGCATGTTTGAAGTCAACATGTGAGTCATTTTTAGAGCTTTAGTAGTTGTCAGATGGCTGCTCCTTGAAGTCTATTGCATTCATTAATCTATTTTATGATGATGAGAGTTGTTAAAGTCCTATTTCCCCATGTGTAAAGAGCATTTTGTGGTGGCAATATAATTTGAGTCATCATGATCATTGGGTAATAGAATGAGGGAACACATAGGAAATTGTCTTATAGTAAGAGGTAGAGTTACATGAGGACAGACAATATCTTAAGTTGGGGGTGTTGACGAGTGGCTAGTTTACCACTCAATAAAACTCGTTATGTGTGCACATTACCATCTTTTGAATGAATAAATAAGACAATATGTATGGATAGATGCACTAATATCCACTCTTTGCATGCATAAATTTGAGGAGACCGAAAGATGTGGATTGGAGCTGAAAGTAATAAAAGGGAACAAGAAAGAGTGTAGCTAAAGAGCTGGACTACATAAGCCTTAGTTATCGTGAACGTGGTCCTCTATCTATTGTCATTGCAAGTCAATATAGTTAGAGCAACACACTCATGGCACATAACCACGGTTGCATGGTTGCGGTCACGAATAGTCATGCGCGATCGCAGTTAAGAGGGAAGGTGCCTAGGGGCAGATCTGTAAAAGTACTTGGATGCATCCCAAGACATATTTAATCTAAAACCTTTTCTTCTTTAGGATATCTTAGCTCATAAGATATTTTGGAATTCAAGACTTGAAAACCTAATCTTGGGTAAGTGTGTAATTAACTTTGAAGGCTAAATTTCTTAGACTTTTTGGGAAGAATGAATGCTTTAGATAATCGTTATTGTATATCTATCTTTACTTTCTTCATGAGTAGCTAAGTAATTTACTCTTGGGATATGTTGAACTAGAGTTTTATTATGTGTGGTTATTGTTGTGTTTGCATGGATTTTAGTTGTAGAGTATAGATTCCACCATTCCTTGAGCTTAAGGGATGGAATTTGATGGGTGAAAACCCTAAATACCTAAATGGATTTGATGGGTGAAAGCCCCAAACTCTAAAAACCCTTTACTATCCTCAGAAAAGGATGAAGGTGAACATTAGGTAACCCATAACATCCTTAAAAGAGGGTTATAGGGCGACAAAGCAATGGTGGACAATTGACCCTATGTTTACTACCTTTTGCAATCTTAGAAATAAGTGTATTAGGAGTGTAAATCATGTCAAGAGCATAATCCTAGAAATAGGGATACTTTATTGAGGTCTTGGGTGATTTCAAAAATGTCCACACTTGTTAGGTGCTCGAAAGACCCAACGGGTGAAATCATTGTGGTTTTGTTGAAAGATTGACCCCAATGAACTTTGACCTAGCCTATCCTTTAGTTAACAACTAAATTTCATGATTAACCAACATCAACCTATATTCATTACTCTAGGTAGACATAATCCCTAGATTTCCCTCAAATCTTTAATTCTAAGTAAAAGTTTCATTCACCAAGTGCGTGTTAAAGTAAGTTGTGAAGAATTCCCAAGAAAATCCCCATGTTTTATTCCACATGTCATTTATCATTTTGGGAAATCTCTTAGTAATTTGAGCATCCATAGGGTTTGAAATCTATTGTTCACTCCTTGAGATTCGACCCTAATTTAAATTGGGTTTCTTAACAACGACCACCTCACTCTTAATTATGGGAGTGAGTTGAGTGTTATCACTAACACCCATCCAACTAGGGTTACTAGTTGTACCTTAATTTTTATTCAATTGGGGCATGAAAGTTAATGTTAGCTTCCATAATCTCATTTCAGTATTCATATTATACAATCTCAGGTTTCCATGACCAAGTGTTTAGTTTATCAATTATTCAGTTATTAAAATTAATTCAGTACATGTTTTATACTTGGTCTGGCATTCAGTTTTTATGTTCATGAATTAATTTTTATTTTATGTGCATCTCATCTAGTTCCTATCTCACATACTAGTACATTCAAAGTACTGATCGCATACTCTCTTTTGCGCTATGTTGTCTTATAACATAGGTTCAGATTCTAAGTTCCCCGATCATACTTATATAGTTTGTATGCACTCAACAACAGTTGTGGTGAGTTCCCATCCTTTGAGGACAAGTTATCTATAGTTACTTTTAGTACTTCTTTATTACTGTCAGTCAAAGTTAGATGAGGGTATGTCATATCAACTCCCTATGCTCTAGAGGCTTTAAAATAGTCAAACTTGGTTTTATTTTTTCAAATGATCAGATCTATTGAGTATTATTTTCAGCATTATATATATTATATTCTCTCATGTTTAGCTTCTGTATATATTTTGCTATTATTTTCTTTAGTGTTCACAGAAGGTACTAGATCATGGGTTAGCTTGGGGTCACTTGTGACTCTATGCATCATGTTATGACTAGGGGGTAGTCTCGGGTTGTGACACATGAGAAGTGATTTAGACTTGTATTAATTCCATAAGAAACTCCTAGATCATGGCCAAGTCAATACCTTCCTTATTAATTAATTTCTTGTAAAGAATTTCCCCATATTCAACTTCAAACAAGCATAAATCTTAGATCATGAAGTTTTTTTTAGTTCAATAAAAAATAAATGATATATAATTGAATTATCTATCCAACAAATCCAATTTTTCCTTAATACAATAGTAGAGTAAAAATTTATGGCTATAATAGTGAAGCATTATCCTATAGTGAGGCCCTACGAATGTAGGTATGATCATTGTGATATTGTATGATTGTACAATGCTCTCATCTTATCAAAATAGAACCAAACATCTAAAAGTTTACAAGTATACCTTCCAACCAAGAAAGTGAACCATGACCGCGGTTAGAAACCACGATCTTAGGCATAATTATGACTCCTAAAGTTGATCCGACTTGGACTTCCAACCTCTAAAGCAAGGTACGATTGTAGGTGGATCTCGTAATTATACAAAGGATCATCTGGTTGAATTCATAGAGCCAAAATTTAGTGTCTAAAACATAAGAACCACCCATAATCTTAGGTATGTCCCATGATCATGGGATGGTCCATATGTCATGATTTTGTAGATTTTTACTTACATTTTATAAGGGGTTTTCAGTCTTTTTACACTATTAAACCTCCTAAACTATATTGTTTTGTATACTTTAAGGTTTGCTATTAAGCCACACTTACCCTAATTACTCATTAATAAAATATAAAGTGACACTTAGAAAAATATAGAAAGAACAGGAAATTTCCTTTCCTCTAGAGCAAGAACTAGTGTAATACCCTGTGCTTTTGAAGGTCACTGTAGAACCTATGACTCATTCATCAATTTGTGAGGACTCATCATAAGTTTTATGTCGTATTCATAATCAAGACAATTTGAAATTATTGAAGTAATACTTTGGGTATGACTCCACCTTAAGAGTCATAAGAAAACTATACGAGTCATAGAGTTCAGTTATGAACAGCTAAGTGAAAGGGCCTAAAGTTTTTGTTCTCATGACAACTCAACCCTAGGAGTCATCACTAGATGTTATGAGTCTTGTAAAGAGATTCATAAGGTCATAAGGGTAGGTCATCTAAGTTTCTGTCAAGGCTATAAGAGGTTGCTAGAAGTCGTGGTGACATGTTACGAGTCGTAAGGTACAGAATCATATCTAAACTAATGCATACTTTCTTTGTTTCTGCATAGGTTATGAGTTACTAGGATAACTTATAACCAAATGTTATGAGTTATGAGATGACTCATGATGACTAACGGCTAGGTTTCTATAAATTCAGATGAGGGGCCTTTTGGTCTTTTCCCCCTCATAAAATATCCAACCCACAATTTATAACCTAAGATAGGCATTATTTTCCTCTACTTTCAACAAGGTAAATCTAGGTATGTGGGTTTTTAAACAAGGTACTCTTTCATCCCTATGCCTGAAAAACTCAATCTTTAAAGTTGAATATATATGTTTTGGTTAGGGTTCATTCCCAAATTGTCATATTCTTAAAGTATAACATTACCATGTAATTTAAGGATTTATGTGCTTGTGAGTTTTAATTTATTCATGTTTTGACTTGCAAGATTGCTATTGTGTATGGGAATTTGATTAGTTTGACTTAAATTTTGATGAAAGATTTTAATTGAAGTATTGAGAATGACATTGTCTTATAAGTTCTATGAAAGAAAGTATGAATTTCAAGGCTTAAGCATAAGTACTAATTTTACAAGAAACCTGCTCTTTAAACATTAGCTACATATATTTCAGCAAGATTAAGGTTCAACTTGACATTTTGATACAAGATAAGACATGAAATCCACAAACATTCCTTATGATTTTGATTAAGGTAAAGAGCAATATGATTGGTTTTCAATCTACAAACCCTTATGCTATTTTTAAGGTGGATTACTTAAGCATAAGACTATATATATATTATGAGTAGTATTTAGCACCGAGAAGGGGATGTAGATGAGTGTGTCATAAATTCCTAGAAACTATGAGCCACTATAGGTTTAAGAGACCTCGCCAGCGAGTGTCTACTTTTCCCAATATGGATAAGTATAGAGATCACCGTAAGTTAAGGTTCTATTTCAATGGCAAGGATAGGACAACTCTCCCTAATGTGGGTAAGACATTGGAATCCATGATAGCTCACATGGCTTATGCCGGTTAGAAGAATCTCCCATAAGAAAGATTAAAAGTAAAGGTTTTAGAAACTAAGTGTAATGACTCACTAAGCATATTTAATATGCTTTATTATTCATGTTTTTATTATCATAGAACTTTTAGTTTTATTCATGTCCAAGGTTAGTCCTTTACACTTATCATGCATAATTTGAAAATATATCCAGTTCTTGGTTTACTTATGCATTTACCCCCATATACTCAGTACATCCCAAAGTTCTAATCCACACATATATGTCTATGTGACACATTATCTTGTAATGTAAGTTTTGATGCTTATTTCTAGTAGCACGATTGATCACGAGCATCACTTCCTGTATCCCAATATTTGGTGAGTCCTCATAGTCCGAGGACACAACTTATCAGACTCTTAATCATTTATGAATGTTATCTTAGTTACTTGATTTCAGGTTTTATCAGAGTCAGTTGGAGTCTATCTTAGTGGCTCTTTAGTTAGTAGTAGAGGGTTGTCAGACTATGTATCTTCAGTTTAGAGACTTTATTTGAGATTTCAAATTTCAAGTTTAGAACAAGATTTTAAGTTGTTTCATCTCACATTTATAAGCATGTGTTAGTTCACTTTCTATGAGAGTTACAAAGTATAGAGATGTCAAGGGTTAGCTTAGGCTATTCATAGTCCTAGGAACTATATGAAGTCCAGGGGGCACTATCAAGGCATTACATACTTTGTATTAGAACCTAAAGTTTTAGAGGGTCCTAGGGAGTTAGACAAGCCACGTTATGTAGAGTTCTGATCATGAGTGTGAAGCGCTCCACATTTATGAGCAAGAAGTTATGGAATGAGTTAAGAATTATCTTTTCTTTCATGATCTATCATGCTTGAAGTTGCCTCTATCTTCCTTAATTCATGCTTTCATGTGTGTTGTACTATAGAAATATTGCACTTTTGACACTTAGAATAATAAAAATATACATGTTTATAAGGCCTTTTTGTTAGATTTGATCTGTTTTAGGTATGTTTTTCATAAAACGATATTTTGGATGATAAGTTCATAAAAATGGTGAAAAGGTGTTTTTGGCCACTTTTGGAGTGATTATGGATGCTCAGGATGTTTTCCTTATTGATTGTAATCAATGCATATTCAAGAGTAGAAGAAGAACTAAAAAATTTACTCCCAACACCTACTAAGTGACCCATGAACCGCAGGTAAGACCTTCGGACTACAAGTACACAAAGCGGGTGAGAAAAATCCAAAATCTTGATAGATGACTTGCTGAAATTTTTCACATCTGGTACCTGTGGTCCATAACTGTGCCAGGAGCAAGACCGCAGGTACCACCTACGTTTGTTCCCAAACCATTGGTGCAGACCACATATGACCACCGACCCTGTTTTCTTCTATTTTGTTTGGGCTTGGTTTTCAGGATTTTCTCTTGTAATATAATAACCATTTTGTACTTTTTAGTAGAGGTTACACACTTTTAACACTTAGAACCATATTTTGATTTCAAGATCCATCTTTGATCTTGGGATTTCTCTTTATTGTTTTTGATTGATTATTCTGTATATGATTGTGGGTTTTCATTCATCTTATGATTGTGATTTCATATTTTTCTCCAAATATGAATGTTATTGATTTCTTCACAAGTTTGAGTGGATAAAAACCCATAGCTATGGTTGTGCAAACCCTCGCTAATTGACAAAGTAGGGGAATTATGGTTGTTGAATTAGACTAATACCCATGTCATACATTGCATTATCTTCATTATAATATTTGTCTTGGCAGTTGCAAACATTAGGATCCTACCTAGATATTGCTACTTACTCTAAAAGAAAAATATTGACTAGGAAGAGATAATGACAATAATAATTTGGGATTTAATTGTCGATCCATTGACACATGATGGAATATAGTGAATGACCATTAGAAATCATCTAATAACTAAAGACTCAAAAGGTAATAGTTAATTGGAATAAGGATAAGGGTTAGTTATGCGACATCGTGAGACTCAAAAGATAAAGGGTGAAATTATTCTACTCATCCAAAAGATGGTAGGAGGTACATAAATTATCGATTCTTTATGCAAGGTATTAGGTTGACTTAACAATGCACGATAAACTACAGAGTTGAGAAACCACGGGAAATGTATTCCTAGTGTTCACCTATAACTAATTTCAACCAAAGTTAATATTGTTACTTGATTGAGCCTACTATAAACAAATCCCCTATTTACTTTCTAGTACTTCCCAAATTCTACAAATTCTGATAGTTACAAAGCCACGTGTTCCCTTAGGTTTCGACCCCAATCTCAGTTAGGTTTCTATATCCTGACAGTGACCGTATCATCATCTGAAAGGAGGTGTTGTTTTAACGTCAACAAGAAATTGGCCTCATTGTTGGGGAACATGATGTTGATTTATGGATTGAATTTGTTGTATATTTTAGGTTTTTCATTTTTTTCTTAGTTGGACATACGTCGATGTATGCCTAGCATACGGAGTAGTGGCAATCCTTTGCTCCCACAGATTTTGGAGAAGATCCTAAAACCACATAGTAGGATGGTAGCGCCCTAGAGGGGAAATCTCCATAAAGATGGAGTTTAGGGTGGTGTTAATAGATAGACAACAGATCACCGAGCATCACTCGGTGGAAATCAGAATAAAAGTCGACTTCAAGTGATCCCAACATATCAATTTGCTCAATTATATGTTGATGATGAGGAAGATTTAGGATACGATGAGCCAACTGGTATAAGAGTTATTGTCTCTCCTACTTTACCTACGAAGGTCACATTTAATATCTCGAGTGCTATGATTTAGCTCTTATACTTGAAGGGAGTGTTTGCGGGATTACCAACAAATGACACAAACATGCACTTGGCCAATTTTACAGAAATATGCACTTATAGACCATATCAGGGGTAGATCAGAAGGCTTTGATACTGAGGTTGTTCCCTTTCTTATTTACTAGAGAAGCATCTTTATGAATTAGGGAACTTCCAAAAGGGTCTATTACTACATGGAAAAAGCTACACAGACAGTTCTTGAATAGGTTCTTTCCTCTATCCACGGTATTGTAGCTCAATGATGAGATTTATGAATTCAAAAACCTACAGTCAAAGTCTATATATGAGGCATAGTTCTGATTCAAGAAGAGGCTTAGAATTGTATCCAACCACTGGATATGAGGGATAAGCTTATCAGAAATATTCTATAGAACCCTGACTACTAGTTCTGAAGTAATGGAAAACACTATTTCTGAAGGAGCCTTTATGAGATTATGATGGGAGATAGATGTTGGTATCATGGATCAGATCTCATTAACTAATTGAGGGTGGAAAACTCAAGAGGTTGATAGTGGTCCTGATACTTATGACATTGGAGCTTTCGATGCACAAAGAGTAGATGGGTACATTGTAGCTTAGAAGATTTCATCATTACAAATGGAAATTGGTGAGTTGGTTAAACAATTTATAGTAATAAGTTCTTCTAAGGAACATGAGTTTTGATATCTGAGGAGGCAAAGTATGTGAATCGTCAACTCGTAGGTTTCCGATCCTAAGGCCAAAGGAATCAACGGTCTATGTTGACTATGTTGATAAATGGGACAGAAATACAAGAGGCATCCTTAAGTGAACTTAAATATGAAATTTTAGGATTAGCCTAGAAAGTCGAGTCACATGAAACTACTATTAAGCAGTTGGAGTAGTAGTATAGTGTAATCTCTATTACCTTGGCAGAGAGACAGTCAGAAGTAGTACCTAATGATAATTTGTCATATCCTTCAACACTTGTTTACTATATGGCCAATGATACTTAGGATGGCTCTTCACCGGACGAGTAGTATTTTCCTATGATTGATGATTCAAAAAAGTAAGATGATGATGTCAAAGAACCACCTGAGGTAGAGTATGAGAAGTTGACCAATGCTGATGATGATTTTGATAGTGATTGTGATAATGATTGGATTGGAGAAGAGCTTCACAACATAGTGAATGAACTTAGGCCAAATTTTCACACAATACTGATTGAAATAAAAATAACCTGGGTGAAGTGACCATTCTGTGATCTATTAGGATATATAAGGTTAATCAAGATCTATGTGATTCTGGTGTAGGAATAAATGCCATGCCACTGTTAATAAACAAGGTGTTAGGATTTCGAGAACTCAAGTATACCTTTACAAGGCTTGTGATGGCTGATTCATCTGTTAAGGAGCCAGTGGGTATTATTCATGATGTGGAGATAAATTAGCATAATTCACATATCCAATAGATTTTATGATCATAGATAGTGAAGTGGATACCCATTCACCAATCATATTAGGAAGACCCATCTGATCGACTAGCAGAGTGTTGATTGACATAGACTTGGAAGAGATCTTTATTAAGTGGAATAACAAGCAGATTATATTAAATATATGCATGATAGTTCAATAGCGGGATGACATGAGAGTTATGGTTGAGATATATGAGTTAGAAGATGACATAATCACAAGTGATATGCCTATTGAGGAGATATTAGGGGTAGAAAAATTGGCTACGATAATCATAAACTTTAAAAGTGGTCGAATAAAATAATATAATGAGATGGTTAGTTCCCACATGGAACAGGCTCTTACAAGTATGCCCCAAAGAAGCTTGATCTTGACTTAAAGAAAGAACCACACCACTTGCAAGATCATCAATTAAAGAACCACTAGTATTAGAATTGAAGGTCCTCCCTTATCACTTGCAATATGCATACTTGGGGACCAACAATACCTTACTGGTGATCATTACAGTAGATTTGGTAGGAGCACAGGCAGAGGATTTAATATTTGTATTATAGAAGTTCAAGAGAACTATTGCATGGACCATTGCATACATTATGGGGATACCATCAGGTATTTACACACATTAGATACAACTTGAGCTAGATAGCAAACCCTATATTGAGCATCATAGATGATTGAATCCTCCTATAAAAGAAGTGGTGAAAAAGAGATTGAATAGTGGTTAAATATCTGTGTAATTTTTCCCATTACATAAAATCAAGTGGGTTATCCTGGTTTAAAGTGTGCCAAAGAAAGGAGGGATCACAGTGGTTCCAAATGAAAAAAATGAGTTAGTACCAATGAGGAGATTAACCAAATGGTGAGTGTGCATGGACTACAGAAGGCTGAATAAGTGGACATAAAAGGACCACCTCCTGATGTATGGATCAGATGCTGGACAAACTCGAAGGAATGGGTTGGTACTATTTCTTGATGGGTACTTAGGATATAATCAAATTATGATTTCTCTCAAAGACCAAGAAAAGACTACATTCACTTTCCCCTACAGGACATTGGCATTTTAGAGGATGTCGTTTGGACTTTGCAACGCATCTGGCACTTTTTAGAGATGTATGATGCCCATATTCTCTGATGTGGTAGAGGAGATGATCGAGTTATTCATGGATGACATTTTAGTGGTCAGAGATTCTTTCGATGATTGTCTAGCCCATCTAGCCAGTGCATTAAAGAGATGTGAAGAGTGTAATCTGGTGTTAAATTAGGAAAAATGTCACTTCTTGGTAAGAAAAGGTATAGTGAAAGGGCAAAAGATCTCTAAGTATGGATTTGAGATGGGAAAAAAAAATATAGAGATGATCAATAAATTGCCACAATTAGTATCAGTTAGAGGTATACGAAGCTTTTTAGGTCACACAGGATTCTATAGAAGATTCATCAAGGACTTTTCTAAAATTGCAGCACCTTATGCAAACTTTTAGAGAAGGAGGTAAAGTTTATGTTTGTTGATAAATGTCTTGAGGCTTTCAAATGCCTATAGGAGAAATTTATTTTGGTGCCTATTATTGTGTTACCAGACTAGTCTGCACCTTTTGAGGTGATTTATGATGCAATCAGAGTGGCCTTGTGTACTGTCCTACGCCAAAAAAGAGAGAAGATCTTGCATCCCATCTATTATGCCAGTAAAGCTCCAAACCCCATACAGAAAAATTATACTATTATAGAGTAGGAGCTACTTGTAGTAGTTTTCACATTTGAGAAGTTTTGGTCCTACTTGATTAGGACCAAGGTGATAGTTCATACTGACCATGCAGTATAGCGGTACTTCATGATGAAGAAATATGCCAAACCTTAACTGATTCATTGGGTACTCTTGCTACAAGAGTTTGATTTTAAGGTCAAGGATGACAAAAGAAAAGAGAATCAAGTCGTGGACCACCTATCCAGGATTAACGAGGAGAAAATCCTAAAAATAGTAGATAATCGTGAGATAGATGATTATTTTCTAGGTGAGTGTGTGCTAGAAACATCTCAAAATTTGATCCTCTAGTATGATGATTTTGATAACTACTTAGAAAGTGACCTTGTTCCAAAAGATTTATCCTTTTAGCGGCAATGAAGGTTTATGCCTGAGGTAATGAAATTCTTTTGAGATGAGTCGTATCTAGTCAGGGTTTGTTCCATTGGAGTGATTCGAAGATGTATACCAAAGGTGAAGATAACGAGCATTCTAGAAGCTTGTCATTCATAACTAGTTAGGGGTCATCACAATGGTACTTGGATATCCCATAAGGTTCTACAATATGGGTTTTATTGTCTTACAATCTACAAAGATGCTTATAACATTGCATAGGCCTATGACTAATGTCAGCATCAAGACAATATTTATGGGCAACATGAACTCCCCATGACACCTATCTTGGAGTTGGAGCTATTTGAAGTATGGTGAATTGATTTCATGGGTCTATTTGTGAGATCCTATAGTATAAGGTACATTCTGGTAGCTGTCAAATTTGTATCCAAATAGGTGGAGGCAGTTGAACTTCAAGACAACAAAGGCAAAAGTGTCACTATTTTTCTAAAGAGAAATATTTTTTCTAGATTTGGCACTCCATCTGTGATTTATAATGATGGTGGTTCTCACGTCTGCAATCGGTTGTTCAAGGCCCTATATGATAGATATGGTGTGAGGCATAAGGTGGAAACACCTTACCCTCCACAGACTAGTGGGCAAGTGAAAGTCTCCAATAGAGAGATAAAGTCCATATTAGTGAAGATTGTAAATGCCAACATAATTGACTAGGCTAAAAAGCTAGATAATACATTGTGGGTCTATCATACAACTTAAAAGATTCCTATAGTTTCATCCCCATATCAGCTTATATGTGGAAAATCATGCCATTTATCGGTTGAGCTAGAGCACAAGGCCTTTTGGGCATTGAAAAAGCTGATTTTTCATTGGCGTGATGCAACGAACTTAAGGATATGCAAGGTAAATGAGTTAAATGAATTCCGAATCCATGCTTATGAAAGTTCATCTATATACAAAGAGGGAATAAATATATACCATGACAAGAAGATTGAGAAGAGGATGTTCAAACCTGGTGATTTAGTCTTGCTATACAATTTGAGACTACACTTGTTTCCTAACAAGTTGAAATTAAGATGGACCAGGCTATTCATTATGGTAAGATATTACTATATGGTGCTATTGAGGTTAAACATAATGGTGATGTCCTGTTTAAAGTGAAAGAGAACCCTATGAAATACTACAAGGAAAACCTAAAAAAAGTTAAAGTATGTGCAGAGATGGACCTTGGTGAAGTTTGAGTAGCCGAAGGAATTGAGTCATGTCGCGATAGTAAATCAGGAACTTCATACGAAGCAACATAAGGGAATTTTTTGTTTGTATTTGTATTGTGTGTATGATGTCGAATCTTCACACCCATGGTGCCATAGATTTGTTCCTAACTCTCTTATTTGGTTTGATGTATTAGGGACAATGCATACTTTTTAGTTGCGGGTAGGGATGCTTATGGGTCTTGATGTTCATTTGGGGTTTTTATTGTCATGCCTCTTTTCCCTGGAGTCTTATTCCTAGTAGAGCCGGCATGTTTAGTCGTATTGTATTTTGTTTGTGATGTTTTGAGTAATTAAGAGATTTTGAGTATTTAGGGCAATAGTCATATTTTGACTGATTTTTGATACCCCTCCAAAATTTTGAGTTTTTCAAACTATGTTGATGTAGATATGTGTGAACTTTGTGGATTTTGTTATGGCATTAGTATTAGGGACATTATAAATATTTGCTGACAATTGTATGAACTGGATAGTAGTGGTTAGTACTATTGACTCTAAGCTATATGTGTGTGAGATACTACCTAGTTCCCTTTGTGCGCTAAATTTAGAACTTTCCTGGTTAGTCTTGCCTAGGTTAAAGGATAGTTGGTTAGGAAAGGATTATAGGCCATTTTTTATTTTAGTCCACTTTTAGCCTAAATGACCTTCCATGTATGAATTGTAACCCTTGATCCCTATTTTGAGCCATAAAGCCTATTTTTCTTGTTTTCACCATTTACCTTCCCATTTATAGTACAATTAACCTGTTTTGGCTATTTTGCTCTTTGGACAGTAGACACCTCTACACAATCAAAATATCTAAGTTGAGGGAGGCTATAATAGGAGTGGGTAGTGTAAAATAGGTATAAAGAAAGGTAAAGTAAGAAAATGTTAGTAGGGCTGGGTGTAGTAGAAAAAGAAAAGAAAAAAAAATGTGAAAAGAATTAAAAAAAAAATAAAAGACCATACCCAACCTAAATGTCCAATAAAAGAATAAAAGGGAGAAATAGGAGTGGAATAAAAGGAAATGGGATAGTAAGTGAGACCCTAATGTTAGTGTAGTGCCAAGGAGTATTAGTTACTTTAAAATGTCCATATATGTTATATCAACCCCCAAGCTACATTACAAGCCAAGAAAAGTCCTATGGTGATCCTAACTTGACTCTCTGAATGCTAAGATAAAGAAAATAAGGGCAAGCTTATGGTATTTGACATGCATTGACTGTAACTTCTTTTTTAAGTGTGAGTGTCTCGTGACCGTCCCTGCATTGACATGCTTGATTTCATATATGAGTGAGTGGGACATCATTGTTGTGAGGGCCCTTGAGCCATGTTTCTAGCTATTTGGTTTTTTCGGGTAGTGTTATTTGTACATATGAGTGCTTATCTATTGCTAATGTAACTGCCATATCTTTATCCCATTTCATTATACTATTGTACTTCATGTTCATACACAGTTGGTTTTGAAAAGATATATAGGAGAGGATGCTATGATTTGAACTTAATGTGATGACTAACTACCTTGAATATCTTCAATTCTCTTAGTTAAGCATCATTTTTGTATTGTTTTGTATTTGTTGCCTGAGGACATGCAAACATTCTAAGTTGAGGGTGTTGATCTGCTATAGAAATATATAATTTTTGATCCTTAAAACAAGTAAAATATGTAGGTTTCTGATACCTTTTTGTTAGACTTGATCAGTTTTGGGTATGTTTTGTAGAAAACCATGCTTTGGATGATAAGTTAGTGAAAATAGTGAAAAAGGTATTTTTGCCCACTTTTGAAGCGATTATGGATGTTTGGGATGTTTTTCGGCTTGATCGTGATCAATGAATGTTCGAGAGTTGAAGAAGAACTGAAAAAACTAACTTTCGGCAACTACCAAATAACCCACGAACCACAGGTAAGACCAAATATTCATAGGTACACAAAGTGGGTACCAGAATGCTAAAATCCCAAGAGCTGAATTGCAAGAATTTTTCACATCCAGTACCTACGATCTGTACTGCGCCCAAAGCCAAACCGCAAGTACTACCTGCGCTCATTCCCAAACCATAGGTGCAGACCACATATGGCCACCAACCCTATTTTCTCCTATTTTGTTTGAGTTTGGTTTATAGGGTTTTCTCTTTTACTATAAATAACCTTATGTGCTTTTTAAAAGAGGTTACACACTTTTAACACTTAGAAACATATTTTAATTTCAAGATTCATCTTTGATCTTAGGATTTCTCTAGATTGATTGTGATTGATTATTCAGTTTATAGCTGTGGGTTTTCATTCATCTTATCATTGTGATTTCATCTTTGCCTTCAAATATGAATGTTATTAATTTCTTTACAAGTATGAAAGGCTAAATACCCATAGCTAGGATTGTACAAACCCTGGCTAATTGACAAAGTAGTGGAAGTGTGATTATTTAATTACACCAATACCCATGTCATACATTTCATTATCATTTTATAATAGTTGTCTTAGTGGTTGCAAACATTAGGATCCTACCTAGATGTTGTTACTTACTCTAAAAGTGGAGTTGTGACTAGGAAAAGGTAATGACAACAGTAATTTAGGAGTTAATTATCGATCCATTAACACATGATGGAATAAAGTGAATGACTGTTAGTTGGAATCAAGATAAGGGTTAGTAATGCGACATCTTGAAACTCAAAAGGTAAAGGGAGAAATCCTTCTACTCATCCAAAAGGCTATATGAGGTATACAACTTATCGATTTGCATGCAAGGTATTGGGTTAGTTCAATAACGTACGATAAACCTACAAAGTGGAGAATCCAGGGGGAACGCAATCCTAGTCTTCACCTACTACTGATTTCAAAATTAATATTGTTACTTGATCGAGCCTACTAAAAACAAACCCCACCATTTAATTTCCAGTATTACCCGTAGACTACAACTACTAATAGCTGCAAAGCCACGTGTTCCCTAGGGATTTGACCTCAACCTCAGTTGGGTTACTATATTTTAACAGTGACTGTATCGCCATCTGAAAGGAGGTGTTGCTTGAACATCATCAATATGTCAAAATATGTCTCCCTGTCGAGCTGACGGCCGCAGAAATTATTATCAACAACCACCTTTACACACAGATCCTCTGAATGAAAATATCTTATATGCAAAATTTTGGGCTACCTTTCAAGCATTAGCCTAAGCTGTGAATGATAATGTTCAGGGAAACCAACAAGTAGCAATCCCACTTTAGCAAAATGGTTACTTTGCTATAGCCAGGATTCAGGATTTTATAAGGATGTATCCACCTGAGATCCACGGGTCAAAGGAGGATGAAGATTCTTAACTATTTATTAATGGAGTGAGAAAGATTACTCAGATCATGCATGTTACTAGAGAGCAGATTATGGAACTGGCATGTTATCGTCTGAAAGATGTTGCTTATGATTGGGTCGTTATGTTGAAGGATGGTAGGGGTGAGAATATAACTCCTATAAGATGGTAGGTATTCCAAAGTGCTTTTTTGGATAGGTTCTTTCCTCGCGAGATAAGGAGGGCCAAGGTATAGGATTGTATGAACCTGAGGCAAGGCTCTATGACAGTGAAGGAGTATTGCCTTCAACTCACTCAACTAGCTATGTATGTCCCTGAGTTTTTATTCGACTCTAGAGCTCGTATGAGTAAGTTTCATTCTGAGGTATCAGATTTGGTGGTCAAAGAGTGTCGGACTGCCATGTTGATCGAAGCTATGGATATTGCTCGATTAATAATGCATGTGAAACAAATTGAGGCAGAGAAGTTGAAGAAAAGAGAGAACAGGAAAAAAACTAGGACTGGATAGTCTAAGTTCAGTCAACAAAGATTCGGAGGAGGAATCCATTCTGAATTTCAGAGTCATTTATCACTACCTATACCATACTTATCCAGTGCCCCTAATCTAGGAACAGGAAAGAGTATTGGGGTAGGACTTTGAGTTCCAGGTTTCAGAATAATGTGGACGGGAGGCCCAGTTATTCGATATGCGCAAAGTATGGTAGGACCCATCTTGGTAAGTGTTTTGTGGGTAAAGAGGATTGCTATGGTTATGGAAAGTTGGGCCATAAGATTAGGGAGTTTTTGTATATTAAACAGGTAAGTAGGGATGTTTATCCTAAGACACAGGCTACAAATTCAGTAGCTTAGCCAAGCCGCCCAGTCGCTCCATAGGGTACATTATCCAGTACAGGAGAAGGCCAGTTCCATAATCGGTTCTATGCTTTTCCATCCCATCAGGAGCAAGAGATTTCACCATATGCCGTCACTAGTATGCTTTTTTCCTTTTACCTTGATGTATATGTGTTACTAGATCCAGAATCAAATCTTTCTTATGTAACTCCACTAGTTCCTATAAATTTTGGGGTAATCCCTGAAAATTTTTCTAAGCCTTTCTCAGTCTCTACCCCAGTGGGTCAGTCAGTTATTGCTAGATGAGTCTATAGGAAGTGTCCTATTACCGTTCTCCATAAAGTCACACTAGCAAAATTAATAGAGTTAGAGATGGTAGATATTGACATTATTCTGGGCATGGAGTGGCTTCATTTATGCTACCGATTAATAGATTGTCTCACCTGCATGGTAAAGTTTTAGTTTTCTGATGAGACAGTTTTTGAGTAAGAGGGTAGTTATGTATTCCCCAAAGGTCATTTCATCTCCTATATTAAGGCTAGAAAGTTACTATTAAAAAGATCTATCAACCATTTAGTTCAAGTAAAAGATATTAAGTCTGAAGCCCCAACTGTTCAATCAGTCTGTATAGTCAATGATTTTCTAGAGGTTTTTCCTGAAGATCTGCTAGAGGTACCTCCAAACAAAGAAATAGAGTTTGCTGTTGATCTTTTTCATGATACTTAGCCCATCTCTACCACTCCATATCACATGGCTCCGGCTGAACTTAAAAAGTTAAAGGAGTAGCTTAAATATCTCTTCGATAAGGGTTTTATCAGACCTAACATTTTCCCGTGGGGTGATCTAGTTCTATTTGTGCATAAGAAACATGGAACTCTCGAAATCTGAATAGACTATAGACAGTTAAATAAGGTTACCATAAAAAATAAGTACCTCATTCCTAGAATTGATGATTTGTTTTATCAACTTTAAGGTACCCAGTGGTTCTCCAAGATTGACCATAGGTTGAGGTACCACCAGCTGAAAGTCAGGGAGCACGACATTCTAAAAATATCTTTCCAAACAAGGTATATTCATTTTTATCTCATTGGTTATGTCGTTTGGACTAACAAATGCTCCTGCAGTCTTTCTGGATTTGATGAATAAGGTTTTCAAGCAATATTTAGACATGTTCATTATCGTCTTTATAGATGACATACTGGTTTATTCATGGAGTGAGGAGGAGCATGTGGATCATTTGAGGATAGTTTGACAAACCCTAAAGTACCATCAATTATATGCGAAGTTTAGTAATTGTGAATTTTTATTGCAGTTTGTTACCTCTTAGGGCACGTCATTTCAGGGGTTGGTATTCATATGGACTCTCAAAAGACTAATGCAGTGAAGCATTGGCCTAGACCCATCACTCCATCTGATATCAGGAGCTTTTTAGGTTTTGCTGGGTACTACAGAAGATTTGTGGAAGGGTTTTCCTCCATAGTCATGCCATTGACTAAGCTGAAACAAAAAAAGTGAAGTTTATATACCGGATAAATGTGAGAAGAGTTTCCAAGAATTGAAGGATAGATTGACTTCAGCACCAGTGTTTGCCCTGCCAGAGGGGTTAGATCGATTTGTGGTGTATTGTGATGCTTCCAGAGTTGGGTTAGGTTGTTTGTTGATGAAAAATAAGAGAGTAATAGCTTATGCCTCCAGGAAACTTAAGGATCATAAAAAGAACTACCCAACTCATAATTTTGAGTTAGCTATTGTGGAGTTTGCTCTGAAGATTTAGAGGCACTATCTTTATGTTGTGCATATTGATGTTTTCACTAAACACAAAAATCTTCAATATGTATTTTCTTAAAGGGAGCTAAATCTATGTCAAAGAAGGTAGTTGGAGTTATTGAAAGATTGTGACATGAATGTGTTTTATCATCTAGGTAAGGCTAACATAGTGGCAGATGCGCTGAGTAGGTTGTCTATTGGTAGTGTCTCCCATGTGAAAGAGCAAAAATGAGAGTTGGCCAAAGAATTGCATTATTTGGATCATTTGGGAGTATGTTTGATAGACACAGATGATGGGGGAGTAGTGATTTAGAATAGTTTAGAATCATTTTTGGTAGAATTAATAGAGAAGCAGCAAAATAATTCCATACTTAGCCAAATATTGGAAGCAGTCCAACAATAGAAGGTTGTGGTTTTCTCCCATTAGGGATATGGTGTACTTCTCTATCAAGCTAGGCTTTGTGTTTCGATTGTAGAGGGGTTTAGGAAAAGAATACTAGCCGAGGCTCATGCTTCAAAGTATTCCATTCATCCTGGTGCTACTAAGATGTACCATGATTTGTGAGAGATTTATTGGTGGAATGGTATTAAGAGGGACAGAGCCGAGTTTATAGCCAGGTTTCCCAATTACCAGTAAGTTAAGGTTGAACATCTAAGACCAGATGGTACACTTCTATAATTCAGCATTCCTACTTGGAAATAGGAAGTAGTGAGTATGTATTTCATCACAAGGTTGCCTCATACAAAATATCCATATGATTCAATCTGGATCGTAGTCAACCGAATGACTAAATCAGATCATTTCCTACCTATTAATACTTCAGATACGGTGGAAGACTATGCCAAAATATACATTCGCAAGTTAGTAAGGATTCATGGAATACCTTTGTCCATCATTTCAGAAAGAGGCATGCAATTCACTTTCCAGTTTTAGCAATCATTTCAGAAAGGCCTTGGTACAATGGTTAAGCTTAGTACCACTTTTCATCTAAAGATTGATGGTCAGATTGAATGCATAATTTAGAAATTGGAAGACATATTGAGAGCATATGTTTTAGACTTTAAATAAACTTGGAATGATCATCTACCTTTGATCGAGTTTGATTATAAAAATAGTTTCCATGTCTACATTTAGATGGCTTCTTTCAAAGCATTATACTGGCGTAGATGTAGATTACCCATAGGATGGTTTGAGGTTGTGAAGCATTGTTGATTGGGCTAGAATCTTTTCTGAAAGTTACGAAAAGTTTTAGTTGATTCGTGAAAGACTAAAGACTGCTCATAGTCATCAGAAATTATGTGCAGATGTAATAACGAGAGAAATCAAGTTTAAAGTAGGTGATTGGATGTTCTTGAAGGTCTCTCCTACGAAAGGGATAATGAGATTTGGAAAGAAAGAAAAGTCAAGTCCCCAATTATTTGGTCTGTATGATATAGTAAAGTGCATAGGTGAGGTTGTTTATGAATTAGTCCTTCCACCAAAGTTAGCTGCGGTTCACTAGTTTTCCATATTTGGATGCTTAAAAAGTGAATTGGAGATTCGATCTTAGTAGTTTCCCTAGAGAGTATCATGTTCAAGGAAAACTAGTACTATGAGGAAATTTCTATCGAGATACATGATAGGTAGGTCTGAAGACTAAGGAATAAGGATGTGGTGCTAGTAAAGGTTCTTTGGAGGAACCAGTTGATCGAAGGGGCCACTTGAGATGTTGAAGCAGACATGATGACCAAGTACCTTATTTTCTTTTCTTTTGATTCATCTCCTACCAAAGGTAAATCATTTTTTACCAGCAGATTCTTTCTTGATAAGTCCATTTAAGTAACCATATATCATATCATGTGTTTATGGGTCATAAAATCCTAGTGATAAGTTATAAGGTTGATTGTAAGATCAGTGTGGAAGAGTCGATTCTATTCTAAGATCCCTATCCAAAATGTGTCTCATTCGAGGATGAATGTTTCCAGGGGGATATTATAATACCTTATGCTTTCAAAGGTCACTATGGAACCTACGACTCATTCCTCAAGACGTAAGGACTCATCACGAGTCGTATGAAGTTGTCGTAACCAAGACAATGTGAAATAATTTATGTATTACTTTAGGTATGACTTAAACCTAAAAGTTGTAAGAAGACTATATAAGTCGTATTTTCTAGTTATGACCAACTCAATGAAAAGGCCTAAAGTTTATGGTCACATGATGAATCAACTTTAGAAGTCATCACTAGATGTTACGAGTCGTGTAAAGAGAGTCGTAAGTTCAGCAGGGTAGTTCTTCTAAGTTTCTTTCCATACTATGAGCGGTTGCTACAGTTCGTAGTGACATGTTACGAGTCATAGGGTATGACTCATATCCAAACCAGTGCATACTTTCTTTGTTTCTTCCTAGGTTATGAGTTACTAGGTCAACTCGTAACCAAATGTTATGAGCTGTGAGATGACTCATGATAATTGACGTTTAGGTTTCTATAAGTTCAGTTGATGGGACTTTTGGTCTTTTCGCCCTCTTAAAACTTCCAACCCATGATATATAACCTAAGAGAGGCATTATTTTCCTCTACATTCAATTGATTAACAATACTTCTACTCTTTCCATCCTCAAGAACAAAAAGTCTATGTTTTTCTCCCACAAAGACATCTCTGGCTTAATCATAAGCACTAAGTTTACAAGAAACCTAAGCTTTAATCTTCAGTTGCATGTATTTCAGTAAGATTAAAGTTCAACTTGATCTTTTGATACAAGATAAGACATGAAATCTACAAGCATTCCTTCTGATTTTGATTTAGGTGAAAATAAGCATAATTGGTTTTCAGTCTATAAACTCTTATGTTATTTTTAAGGTGGATTTCATAAGTATGAGCCTATTTATGTTTTGGGAGTAGTATTTATCACTGAGAAGGGAATGTAGATGAGTTTATCCTAAATTCCTGGAAACTAAGAGTCACTGTAGGTTTAAGAGACCTCGCCAGTGAGTGTCTATTTTTTTCCAGTATGGATGATGTATAGTGAACACTATAAGTTAAGGTTCTATTTTGATGGCAAGGATAGAAAAGCTCTCTCCAATGTGGGTAAGACGTTGGACTCCATGATAGTTCACAGGTTTCTGTTGGTTACAAGAATCTTCCACAGGAAAGATTAAAAATAATGATTTTAGAAACTAAGTGTAATGGCTCACTAGGCTTATTCAGTATGCTTCATTATTCATATTTTATGATCATACAACTTTTAATTTTATACATGTCCAAGGTGAGTCTTTTACACTTATCATGCATGATTTGAAAATATATCCAATTCTTGTTTAACTTATGCATTCACCCTATATACTTAGTACATTCCAAAGTACTGACCCTACACATATATGTCTATGTTCTACATTGTCTTATAATGTAGGTTTTGGTGCTTATTTCCAGTAACACGATTGATCATGGGCATCACTTCCTGCATCCCAATATTTGGTGAGTCCTCGTAGTCTAAGGACAAACTTATCAGAACCTTAATCATTTATGAATGTTATTTTAGTTACTTGATTTCAGATTTCGTTCGAGTCAGTTATGGTCTTTCCCAGATACTTTTTAGTTAGTAGTAGAGGCTTGTCTGACTATGTATCTTCAGTTTAAGGAGTTTATTTGAGATTTCAAATTTCAAGTTGAGAACAAGATTTTAAGTTGTTTCCTCTCGCATTTACAAGTATGTGTTAGTAAACTTTTCATGAGAGTTTCAATGTATACATATGTCAAGGGTTAGCTTAGGATAATCATAGTCTTAGGCACCGTGTGATGTCTAGTGGGTACTCTCGGGGCGTTACAACTAGGTTCAACATATTTAAACTCTAAACCTAAAGATTTCACCAAAGTTTTCACTCTCATGTATATGGGATTTCATCAATGCGTATCCTTTTACCTGTTGAAATATACCCAGTCACTTTTTTAATTCATGATGTCAAAATTAGGATTTTTCTTACAATCATGATTCTTCTTGTACTTCAGTTAACTATAACTCGTATGGCATAAATACATGTTTCGCCATGAAATTTCTTATGTTGATAGTATCATGTCCATGAACCTCAAGCATAATGATATTCCATGTATTTTGGGCTTGTATTATGTAATTTTATATTCCACTCGCATCATAGAAGCTTTCATGAGTAGTTTCATTTTTCAAAGATGCCTAGCTATGAATACTAATTTTCTAGAATCACGTGCATTATTAAATTACACACTTATTCCTTCATGTTTACCTTTTTAAGATACTTTCATATAAAGGGTCTGTTAGTTAGTCTTAGTTTATTTGTACTTTCAGTGTTACTGACCTACAAAAGTGTTTCCAAACAAAGTATATTCCAAATGATGTTTTAAGATAAATTCACCCTATTAGACTATTAGTAGTTACGTGTCAGGATTAGGGTTCAGGTCCAACTTTATAATTTTCTTCCAAATCTTACTTCTCATAGGGTTCATTTATGCATTTATTCTAGACATGTCATGTCTCGCATAATTTAGCAGTCAAAGTATTTAGAAATATATGATTTATATACATATGAGTTTTCAAATCATAATCAAATGCTATAGCTTATAATAGTATGATACATGACATACATATATGCCATCAATGCTCTTGATTACCTCTTTTAAAAACTAAGCTCCCAATTTGTATGGTATCGAAAAGACCACTAATAATCGTGGATTAGTTTTTGTATAAACTAGTAGTATAGCAAAAATAAATGGTATCTATGATAATCTTAGTTTGACATCTATATATGTCATCTCAGATTGACATCCAAATATGTCGTCATAACGAGATATTAATTATATTCAATTAGGAGTAATACTCAGCATCAAACAGATAAGGGGAAGAAGTCTCACTCGTCCACTAGGATGAGACCTTTACTAGTAGTCCCTAAGTCACAGAACCATGTGCCGTTGTAGTTTTCTTATATCACATCAGATTAACTCAGACTTTATACCCTGGAAAGGTATTTTGGCCCTTTTTATGGGGATTAAACATCGAAATCTATGTTTAAATCATATGTTTATATGTCAGTTAATAGTATCTCCCACAGTTTATTACTTTGGTATTTGAAAGAATTCTAGTTGAAAGTATCCTAGTTATATCAGAGTATTTATCTAATCAGTATTTGTGTTTATCTGGATGGGTCCTTGTATCTTAGTATACCTCAGTAATAGGTAATTGATTTAAATATTCTATTGTCAGTACATTAATTTGTATCCCTCTTATATATTCAGAATAGCCTTGTACTCCCATTTTTTAGACTTAGTTGTTTCATAACCTTTTATTTTATTTATTTAGAATGTTACTATTGTTCAATTACATGTTTATTCACTTGGACATTGCATGATTTTACGCTCCTCACTCAATATTCAATTTATTCTATCATGTTTAGCATATATAGTATAGTGCATATCTCACATGATCAATATATTTAAAGTACTGATTGCATACTTTTATTGTGCTATATTGTCTTATAAAATAGGTTTTGATGTTTAGTCTCTGAATTACGCAAATTATGATCTCTCATTATATCAATAATAGTTCTTTGGTGAGTCCTGATTATTCGAGGACTAATTATCAGTAGTTTTCATTTATGCCCCTTTCAGATAATAGAAAGTTAGAGTTAGCTGGGGGCTTGTCCCAGTAACTCATATTAGTAGAGGCATTCAGGCATATAGTTTGATATTTAACTTTATGATTTTAAACTTAGATATTATCTATTGTTTTTTATTATTATTTAATCATTTAGTTCAGTTTCTATATAGTATTTTTTATCAGTTATTTTAGCATTATTAGTGTCATGCCAGGCCATGGATTGTCTTTGGGTTACTTGTGACTCTAAGAACCATGTTACGACTAGGGAGTAATGGTCATGACAGTTAACCTCTGATGCCTACTGAGTACAAATGGATCTTACTCACTCCTATTTTTATACCTTTTTGGTGCAGATCCTAGTTTGAGTGCTACCTGAGAATCATGGTTTATGCAGGTCCAAAAATTTGTAGTCAGGGTGAGCTCCCAATCCAAAGCTTGTTTCTAGCTTCATCTAGCTCTTTTATCTCCTTACTTTATTTCTTAAATAGTTGTTATGTATTCGTATCCTATGTCAGCTTTAGAGTTGATCTTACTCATAACATTAGATCTTTTAAGATTGTTGTTGTATTATTTAATAATTGTTTTTCTTGTTGTATTTTCTTAACTTTATTTTAAAGTCTCATTTTTTTCCAATATATACTTTTCTCTCATTATATATTATCTTTTAGAGTTGGTATTACCTACCAAGGTTGGGTTGGGTAGGTACAATAATGACCTCAGATTCCAGGTTATGAAAAATTAGTTTCACAGTATTGGGTTTACCAGTTTCATGAGTAAAGAGAAAAATAGCTAATAGAGACCCACAAGTAAATACACTAACATCTATATCTATCTTCAGGAGGCTATGAAAATTTTTTGTAAAACTTCTCTAATTTTTTCCTTATGTATGCACTGTTCATACCTAGTATTCTAAATTTAGATCTTACTCTTGCTATGCAGATGGTGAGAACTCAATTAAGAGTTTTTGTGATGCTTAGCCAATACCCATTGGGCCCAGTCAAAAGATAAGGCAAGGGTTGTGGTTGAGATCATGGTTGAGCTAGATCATAAGGAGTGGGTTTGACTAGAGGAGAAGCTAAAAACCATTTTGAGCTAGCGATTGGTCATGTTGAAGTAATTTATCACCAAGAGGGTGCTGGTCCAGTCCATGCTGTTTTAGGTTTCTTTACTACCCAAGTATTGCAGAATATTTTGGTTTGCATTTTGAGCAACTTGGGTGGTACCTCTCAGGAAGCTACTCTACTGGGTACAACAAATTATTCTCAAATAATAAAAGGTATTCAACAACTAGGATAGTTTCCTATTTAGATTTTTCAAACTCTTGGGGCATATCCAACAACTATTGCCCCATATATTGAGATTTTACCTATCAAATTTGGTGCTCCAGCTATAGTTTCTAGTCTAGTGATGTTTGCTGATGAGAAAAAAAGGTTTAAGATCTTTATAAGAGTAGCACCTCCCAAGTATAGTGGTGTTTATGGTGAGGATGCATAAATGCTCTTGGTCATTTGTTAGGGGAGATTGCTTAATCTAGATTTTCTTGAGTGTCATGGAATTGACTATACTACCTTCCAATTTATTGATGTGGCTAAGTAGTGGTAGAGATCTGTCGTTGGTTGTAGGCTATTAGGTTTCCCTCCTTTGATTTAGACCTATTTATCAGATGTTTTCTTGATAGGTTTCCCTTTAACTTGAGGGATAAACTGAGAGATGAGTTTGATGACTTAGAAAAAGATCCATGACTGTTGATGAGTACAAGGCCCATATTTATGCTTTGTCTAGACATGCTATAGTTAGTATTTCCATAAAGGCTAAGAGGATAATAAAGCTCATAAAGGGATTGATTACTTCTCTTCAGGTGTCAACAACTCAGTTAGTGACTGTTGGTGGCCCTTTCAGAGTATTATGGATAATTATATGGAAGTTGAGAGTATTTGCAGGGTGCTCGGTGTGTCTGTGGTAAGAGGTCACGTTAATAAGTGATTTCAATGGTATTACATACCATGGTAGAGATTTTCCAAGAAGAGATTCTCATGGTTACCATAACAAACCAGTTCAGGCATTATTATAGGGTTCAAATAGTAGGTTAGTAGGTTTTGAGGCTTCGAGTGAGAAGAGATGGTGTCATATAAGTTGAGGGTTCCTATTCTAGTTCTTTAAGATACAAAATGTGTTTTGGTTCTTCTATACACTCACAGAGTGATTCATCTAGAAGAGGATGCTATGCATGTAATGTGTTTGACCATCTAGATAGATATTTCCCCAAGAGGGTGAAAGGTATTTGCTATAAGAGTTTAAAACTTTTGCCTTGTCCATCACCAGTGCCTTTTGTTAGAGGGGGTGCATAGGATAGTCGAGGTAGATCTTAGAGTAATATGGGTAAATCTTAGGGAGATCTTAGTAGTGGGTAAGGATTTTCTCAACTGGTAGCAGATATGGGCAATGTTTAATTTTCCCTAGAGACCTAAAGTAGAGGTTTCAAATATTGTGATTATAGTTATCATCCTAATTGTTTATTGTCATACCTCCATGTTTCTTGAACCTATGTCCATATTCACTTATGTATCTACATATTTTGCTTCTCAAATTAATTCTATTTATGGGTCCCTTACTATACCCATTCATATTTCTACCCATATAGGTGATTCTTTGATGGTGGATTGGGTGTACCTATCATCTGTAGTGACTCTTTTAGAGCGTGACACATAGGTAGATCTGATCATTCTTGACATCATTGACTTTAATGTTATTTTGGGTATGGATTGGTATCTTCTTATCATACAATTTTTGATTTCTATGCCAAGACAGTTACTTTAATTATGCCTAATGAATCGAGGTTAGAGTGAAAGGGTACTACTAGTTTGTTTTCAAAATAGGTTATATATTTTATTTGTGCTCGTCAGATAGTATAGGGGTATGTCTATCTATTTGGCTGACATGTGGGATACTAGTGCTGATTCACCACCTCCTTTGGGATTTGTGAGAGTTCTTAGGGACTTAATGGATGTGTTTCCTACAAACTTTCCTGGTTTTCCTCCAGATATGAATATCAATTTTTCTATTGACATAGAGTGGGTACTAAGCCCATTTGTGTTTCTCTTTATAAGATGGCCATAACAGAGTCGAAGAAATTGAAAGAGCAATCACAAGATTTGTTTAGTAAGGGTTTTATTAGTCTAGGTTTTTAACCATGGTGTCTTCCTTTCTTGTTTGTGAAGAAGAAAAACTGGACCATTTATAGGTGAATTGATAATAGTCAATTGAACACAGTGATTATCAAGTGATTGATCTTCTTTAGGGTGCTTCAATACTTTCTAAGATCTACTTGTAAACTAGTTGCCATTAGATGAAGATTAGAACTTTGAATACTCTAAAGACATTTTCTAGGATGCAGTATGACCACTATGAGTTTTTGGTCATGTCTTTTGGGTTGACAAATTCCCCAATAATATTTATAGAGTAGATGAATAGGGTGTTCTGACCGCATCTTAATTATTTTATGATTGTTCTCATTGCTAATATCTTTGTTTGTTCCAAGAGTGAGATTGAGTATGTGTGTCATGTAAGGATTGTACCTCAAAGGTTCAGAGATGTGCGATTGTATGCCAATTTTTACTAGTGTGAGTTTTGGTTTGATTCTATTATTTTTTGGGGTCACGTGGTGACTAAGAATAATATATTGAACAATTTAACCTAGGTGGTAGTGCTTCGTGATTGGAAGCCTACTATCCATATCAAGATGTAGAGTTCTGTTAGGTTAGTGGGTTATTATTGGTGGTTTGTAGACGTATTCTCATCCATTATGACCTTTTTGAATAATTGACTCTAAATAAAGTTGTATTCTAGTAGTCTGACGAGTGAGGAGATCTTTTAAAAGCTCAAGGATTTATTGACTTCAGCTCCTATCTTGACTTTGACCTATGAGGGTGTGGTATCACAGTATTTTGTGATGATTTAGAGTTAGCTTGGGTGGTGTGTTAATATAAAAAGGTAAGGTCGTAGGTTATACATCTAGATAGTTGAAATTCCATAAGATGAACTACCTAACTCATGATTTGGAGTTAGTAGTGGTTATGTTCATGCTGAAGTTGTGGTGTCACTATTCATAAGGGGTTTATTGTGAGATTTTTATTGATTATTATAGCCTTTAGTGCTTCTTCAATCAGCGGGATCTTAATATGAGTAGCATTGATGGTTGGAGTTGCTTAAGAATTATGATCTCACTATTATTTATTATTCAGGAAACGCTAATATGGTAGTAGATGCCTTGAGTCGAAAGATATTAAGCATGGGGAGTTTCATTTATCTTTTGGTGAAGATCAAACCTTTGGTTGTCGACATTCAAACTTTGTCCAATTAATAGATTTGACTTGATATTTCAGTACATAAGTGTGTTTTGGCTTATGTTGAGGCTAGATCCTTGTTAATGGAGCAGATTAGAGTTCAACAGTTTAATGATGAGAAGTTGAGAGTGATTCGTGATATAGTGTTGAGTGGCAACACAAAGTCAACATTTCTTGATCCCAAGGGTGTATTGAGGATTAGTGCCGGTATTTGTATGCTAAAGGTTGATGATTTGATTAGAATAATCTTGGAAGATGTTTATAGTTCATGTTATTCTATTCATCCAAAAATAACTAAAATGTACCATGACTTGAAGCAACACTATTGGTGGCGTGCAATAAAAATAATATTGTTGAGTTTGTTGCCAAGTGTCTTAATTTCCAAAATTTAAAGTATGAGCATCAACAATTAGGTGGTAAGATACAACAACCAGAGTAGAAATAAGAGCACATTACAATAGACTTCGTGGTTGATCTACTCCCGACTTTGAGGAAGTTTGAATCCATTTGGATGACTGTGAATAAGTTGATTAAATCAAGGCATTTCGTATCTGTGAAGGTGAATTACAATTCAAAGAAATTGACCAAGATGTATATTCGAGATATTATTTGGCTACATGGCATACCTATCCCCATTATTTCTAATAAAAGTACTCAATTTACCTTGAATTTTTTGAGTTCTATGTATGATAAGGTAACCAAAGTTTGGATAAGCATGACATTTTACCCTCAGATGGATGACCAGTCTGAGTGGACCATTCAAATGTTATAAGACATACTTCGAGTATGTGTTATGAATTTTGATTTTCATTACAACCAATTCTTATATTTAGCAGTGTTTACCTACAATAATAGTTACTATTTAGTATTCAGATAATGTCTTTTAAGGCTTTATAGGGGAGGAGATATAGATCCCTCATGGAATGGTTTGATTTCTTTGAGTTTCGACCTTAGGGTACGTATTTATTGAGAGATTCAATTCTTCCCAGAGTAGTCAAAAGAGTGATGTCAATCAATGGATTTTCAATGTGGTGTTCGTGGTTGGTAAGCGGGTATTATTAAGGGTATCACCCTTGAAGGGTGTGATGAGATTCGAAAAGAAAGAAAAGCTTAGTATAAGGTTTAATGGACCTTTTGAGATTCATTAGAAGGTCAATAATGTGGCCTATATGTTGGTTTTACCTCTGAATCTGTCAAATGTTAATCTGGTATATTATGTTTCGATGTTGAAGTGATACCTTTCAGATGATTCTCATGTGATCTGGTAGGATTCTATAGATTTAGATCATGATTTGATCTTTGAGGAGGAGACTTTGGATAGGTAGAATAGAAAGTTGAGATCCACGAATATTTTTTCTGTGAATGTTAAGTAAAGACATCACCCGATTGAGTAGTTTTCATAGAAGGTTGAGTCCGAACACGGAGTAGATACCTCCAACATTTTATCGGTTTAGGTACTTTCATTATTTTTCATTTGAGGAAAATGTGTATTTTAGTGGTGGATAATATAACAATCCTCTTGGTGATTATTAGTTTTATATGTTTTCACCATTTTACCCTTCGTTGTTATTGTTTTATATAATTTATGAGTTGTGGGATGGATGACATGATTTCAAAGCGCTGATAAATGATTTATATAAGTTTGAGGTTTTGAGCATCCTTTAAAGTGATATAATTGACTTTGATAAATATTTTTCAATTCGGGCATCGGTTGGTGATTCTGTCAGTTACATTAGATTTAGAATGCTGATTTTAGATTACTAGAGCAATTGGTTCGGATATCGGGGCTTTATGATGATTACTAATTGTTTGAATGAGAAATTAGTTTATTTTTTGCCTAATGGGGTTCAAGTGAACCTTGTTGATAATGATCTTTTCGTAAATTCGATGATTTCAATGAGTCCAAAATATTTAAATTATCCTAATAACATTATGAGATAATTTCTATGGGGTCCCAAATGAATTTCGAGGATCGGTTTGAAATATTTTGAGACTTGAACTATTGTTGGTGCCTGATTTCTGGTGCACTAGTCAATTTCTCATCATGATAGTATGGTAAGGAGTTGAGATCATGGAGATTCAATTTCGCATTCATCACGATCATGAGGTGGGGCACCGCAATCGTGATCTTGAATTGGATCAAGTCAGGTAAATGAATCGCGATCGCACAACCTATTCCCATATCATAATGATCAAAATTTTAGCGATCAACACTGACCCTCACGATTGCGCTGTGGGTATTGCGATTGTGAGACTCTGTTCACCAAAATAATATATAAACCCCATTTTTGTGATTCAACTCCATTTTCAACATTTTTATGCTAATGAACATGATTTTAGGAGAATTTAGGAGGACTTTTCATCAACTTTGTTTTGGAAAAGCTTCTAAACCTAGTTTTATCCATTATCCATTGATTATATTATGAAATCATCTTCAAAACTTGAATTTTAAACTTGAGATTTTGGGTTTTACATGGTAAAGTAAAAAATGAGTATTGTTATAATTTCTAACATGATTTTAACTCATTTTTTATGGAGCTTCAGATTTAGAACCCATAAAGTATGGGTAAATATGATTCTATATTAAAATTTCATTTTTACCTATTTATTTTCAGAGTTGTTTTTTAAAGTGATTTTGAATTCGAAGCAAAGTATGCCAATATGGGTATAAATAGACTCCTAATTACGTGTAGAATTCAATATGAGTATAAATAGACTCCTAATTACGTGTAGAATTAAGTTTTGATAGATTGGGAGCATTCTAAAGTAGCTCGAAAATGAAATACTTCTTGTTGAGGGGTTCAAGCTCGTGATTTAATTTTTAAGATATGTTATGACTTTACTTTCTTTAAACTGTAGTAGGTATATAATAATTCATGTAATGTATGTTGTGGGTTAAGGACTTTATCATTATTTTAATCTTCTGAAATCAGTACTACTATCTTGTTGTCCGTGTGGGGGGCTTGTGTGAACCATATTATTAATATGGGAGATTATTATCATTATGATGTCTAAGTGAGGGCTAGTGTTGGTCTTGTTTGGGCATCAATTATTCTTTATTATTATTGTGATGCCCATATGAGGGCTTGAATTGATTTCATTGACGGCTTATATGATTCTTTACTATTGTGTTGCCATGAGAGGGCTTATATCATGACTTACTGAGATTTGGGTGATTTAAATTCATGTAATTGTTGAACTGATTATTGTATGTTGTTGATTTTACTATAATCATGCATACTCATTCATTACTCATTTTTATGGAACTGATGTTACTATGGAACATCCTGGAAGCTAAGGCTTCAAGGGTGTATACAAGGCGAACATTTGTGCATCACATACATACAATATTATTGTGTTGTACTACATTTCATTTCTTTTATGTGAATGGTTTTGTGCACTAGAATTTTTTATATATGGTGCTGATACTTTTACTCTGTTGTTGAGATTGAATTATTACTGTTAAGAGTGGTTGGACTTGAGTCATGAGATTGAATTATTACTGTTAAGAGTGGTTGGACTTGAGTCATTGGGACTTTCCTGTTTGCAGCACAGATGCATTACTCATAGTTTATTTTACTTATTTAGTGGTCTAATTTTTTTATCAGGCTATGATGCATACCAAGTACAAATGGATCTTACCCACTCCTACTTTTTGTACCCTTTTAATGCAGATCATTTGGTCAAGTACTACTCGTGAATTGTGATTTTGTGGATCTTTGGGGTTTCGTAGTCAAGTTGAGCTCCCCATCCGAAGTCTGTTTCCGACTTCATCTTGTTCTCTTATGTCTTTACTTTATTTCAGAGAAAGATGTTGCATGTTCGTATCTTATGTTTGTTTTAGAGTTACTCTTACCATGACACTAGATCTTTGGAAATTGAAGTTGTATTATTCAGATATTTGTCATGTTATCTATTTGCTTGACTTTATATTAAAGTCTGCTATTTTGCTTATCAGATTCCTTCTTCTCATTATTTATTCTCTTTTGGAGTTACTCTTATAATGACAGTAATTGTATTGATATTATTATTTTAACTTGAATTTACTACTATAAGAACTCATAAACGCAAAATTTTGAATCTAAATTAAACAAATCATAATATCATTTTGTCATCATACTCTTGGTGGATAGAGAAGTTAAATTCAATTAGAAAAGCTTACCTTATCTTTAACATCTTTTACTGGAAACATAGAAGTGATTTATTCATCTTTTGGTCACCCAAAACAAAGTTATTTCCTTTCTAATAATGAGCATGAGACATGAATAAACAATCATGATAGCTTTCGAACAATTATAGGAGCACCATATTGTGGTTGTAGAACAAGAGCTGGCATTGTAGGACCATGAGCATAGGAGGGGGAAAGCTCAAAGGAGTAGTACTGTAAGATTTTAGCCAAAACAAGCTTCACTTGAATCATTGCAAAATTCATTCCAAGGCATATCCGAGAACCCCAACCAAAGGGGAAGTACATCAGATCCTTGGCTGCTTTTGATACCCCTTCCGAAAACCTTTCTGGGTTGAAAATTAGAGCGTCTTCTCCCCATGCCTCTGTGTCGCGATGGATTGTTTGTAGAGGCACTAAAAGCTGTGCACCTGATGGAATTGTATATTCTCCAAGCTTCGTCTTCTTGTTTGTTTCTCTAACAAGAGAGCCTGATGGATATAACCTCAGAACCTCATTCAAGATCATAGTTACCTACATAGCAGAATCAAATAAATCAGATATTATAGTTGTCCATAGATTCGTTTCTAATAGAGTTAATACCGAATAAATATAAATAGGTTTAGAGATGAATCCAAAATTTGTAATTCATGGTTCCTACGACGGCTCTATCTTAATGCAGCAAAAATAACTAAGTTCAATCAAATCAATATTGACTGTATTTCTTAATATAGAGCTACTGGGTTCACATGAACCCTTGATGACCCTCTACATCAGCCTCTGTCACTTGTACACCCTTTGTGTTTGACCAGGCCATAACTAGTAGTCCTAAACATACCATACATTTCTACAAAGAGGTACATCTAGAATTTAAAGTTTATGGGATTGTGATTCAAATTCTTTCAAGTTATTGGTTCTAAATCAATAATTTGTACATATTAAAAGAATATTTAAATACAAATGTGATGTTTGGATCAGAGCTACACAATGTAGTGAAATCTGAACCCTGAACTGTGCATCCATCCCAGTTTCTATGACTTAAGAGCATATCAGTAATGGTAATATTAGACATGTAAAGTAAAAAAATAAATTCCAAATATAAGTTTTAGAAGGGACTAAAAAGGAAGGAAAAAGTACAACGGGAAATGAAAAGAAAGTATCTTACGATCTTTAGCTGGTTCAGTTGATCAAACTTAGGCTCATCTTTTCCAATGATTTCACGAACTTCTTTCCTAGCTTTCTCTTGCCAATCTGGATGCATGGTCAATACAATTGCAGTCCATGTTAATAAAGTTGCAGTTGTCTCTTGACCAGCAAAGTAGAAAGAGTTGCATTCTTCTATCACATCCTCTGTACTCATCCCTTTGCTCGAGTTCATATCCCCTTGCTGTTCTTCTTGATTAGATTTCATTAACAAACCCAAGAGATCGTCATTGTGTGCCTTTCCTGATTGTACCTCTTTCTCTCGCTTCTCTATTATTCCTTTCAGCGAATTACGAACTGTGTAATAGATGTACAATCTTCTCCTATTAGTTTTCGTCGGCACAAACCTTTTACATAAAACATCAATTGTTGAGATCAATGACGCTCAGATGTTTTTTATAAAGGCATTTAAAAAAATAAAATAGAAAGTCACACGCAGGTCTTGAAACTATGATCTACAACACTTTTTAAACCCCTTTGATTTTTCACTAATTTTTTTCGTTAAAACAAGAAATTCAATAATTAATGTACAACATAGTTATTCATCTGCACAGTATAATTTTCGACCAAACCCCTTTCCTCACTTAGCTCCACCCGTACTTAAACATTTATTAAACCAAAAAGGAAAACAATTAAATTACGAAATCAAGGGAGGGAAATGAATGAACTAGTTAATAAGAAGTACCGTAACCATGGGAAGACATTAATAGCAAGCTTTGCAGTGAAAATTAGTTCACATTGCTCCCTCAGAAGTGAAAATACTAACTTCCCTTCTTCAAAGTTGCTACCGAAGGCTGCTTTGGATAGCATGTCTCCAGTTAAACTATGAAATTCTTGAGATATATCCAATTCACAAGAACCAGTTGATCCAGTTTGCTTGTCCCATCTGCTTATCATGTCTTCTGTACAGTGAGCAAATGCTCCCAACATCAGCTGTGCCAAAGGCCAAAATGACAATTATAAGCCTATGAACCAGAATGACTTAATTATAAGGAATATATACCAGCAACTAATACTTATTATCACCTTCAATTTTTCCATGTGGAAAGCCGGATTAAGAATTTTCCTGTGTTTGGCCCATTTTTCACCATCGTACGTCCCAAGCCCCGTTACAAATAGCTTGAGGAAAGCGCTGATTTTCGGTTTTCTGAACTCACCCGATTTGTTAGACAGTACTTCCTTTATTAACTTCGGATCCAAAATGGTCACTCGAGGTATAGGTCCTAGCCAAAACAAGTATAGTTTCTCTGCAATGAAGGCATAATGTAGCAAGAATCAATGCACAAATTTTTATTTTTTTTTTAAAAAAAAAACAGTTAAGGAAAGTACTCTTCGGCACCAGAGGCAGAGCACATAAGCAGATGATTAGTTGAACACCATTCGCCAAAAAGTATACTACACATGTAGATCTTAATGAAATGATAGTATTCCACTTTTTATACATATATATATTAAACACTGAATATTCTTAGCAAGATTTCTCATACATATATATTAGATCTTTAACACTCTTAAAGTTTTATTTTTGATAATAAAGAAAATCATGCAAATTAATAAGAGTAGTTACTGTAAGTGGCGGCGAGCTCATAGAACAATGGATTAAGTCGAGGGGTATAATCGTGGTGCAAAGGCATGGGTTTAGATTTGGCTATTTTATTCATCTCTATCATCTCCTTAAGGTTTCCAAAAAGAAACCTATATGGACGGCCATATATTCCTTGCTGCCGCAGCTCATTTTCTACTGTTTTTGGCCGCCACCATACAAAGTAGAGCAATTTCAGGCACCAAAAGGCAATCGGAAAGCATACCGCCAAAGCAATTAAAACTGCAATATCCATGCTTTCTGCCTCTCAAGTTTCTGTTCCTTGGGTTCTTGTCTCTACATTATATATACTAGTCGGCTTATGCTGCTACTTGATGTATAATTTTATTATTTAATTAAAACTTTTATTTGTTTGATTGTTAAATTCTAAATTAATTTTTATTTATTTGGTTGTTAAATTTTAAATTAGGTTACTATATTTAGATTAATGAAATTTTATAATAATATTTTAAATTATTTAAACTTTTTGTAACATTGATAACTAAGTATATTTTTTAATTTATTTAAATTTTTAATTATTATTTTCTCAATTTTAAAAAGAATGATTTAGTTTTCTTTTTAAATTTGTCTCAAAAAGAATGATCCTTTCCGCTTTTAGTAATACTTTAATTTCAACTTTCCATATTACATATTTAGGACCACAATATTAAAAGATATTTTGATACATTTGACATAACTTTAATTTAAGGCTACAAGATTCAAAAGTTTTTTTTATTTTCTTAAACTTTGTGCCAATTAAAATAGGTTATTCTTTTTAAAACGGAGGGAGTATGATTTATAATGTTTTTTCTTTTATTCTACTAATTAGAAGTGATATAGTAAAATTATTATAAAAAATAGTTATCAATTTTTTTTAAGCGGCCCTATATAAGACGTCAAGTTAATTTAAAATATCAAAAAGAAATTTATTATTTTATCTCTATTTTATTTTTTATTAACTATTATTAATTTTTTAATATTTAAATAACTTATAATAATTAATCATGAGTGATATAGTAAAATCACGATTGAAGCAATTGATATTATAAATGTCTATTTTAATTTTTTAATTAAATATTTTAAATTTTTAATACGTAAATATCTTATAATAATTACTTAAGAATAATATAGTAAAATTACAATTGAAGCGGCTGAAGCAAGCTGTTGAAACCGGCATGTTCAGCTCTTTTATTGTGCTTTATATATAGGTAAAATAAAGGGGTAGCTACATGTATAATTTAGCATAAGATTCGGACATAATCTCGATACTGTTGTTCCTAAAATTATACAGTAATTAAGGTGTAATACTTCCTCAATTTTAATTTGTTCACTTCATACAAAATTTTAAAAATAAATAATAATTTTTAAATTTTGTGGTGTTGCATTAAAAATATATATGTCAAATTTATCAAAATTTCATCTGATTTATAGACTTAAACATATCATATAAAAATTTCAAATTAAAGAGTTGACAAAAGAAAAAAGTTTGCCAATTTTTTTTTCTTATAATGAACCAAAAAGACGATAAGTTACACAAATTGAAATAGATTGGATAATTGATTAGCATCAGTGGTTAAGTTAGTGAGAAACAATAAAAAGAGCCAAAAAACTTGTGGTAATTATGAAACAAACTGATACTTTTTGCATCAATATTTAGTTATCCATATTAGACTTGATAATTTTTTTAAGAATAATAAATAAAATAATAATTTTATTACATTATTTATAAATATTATAAAATATCTAAATACTGGAAATGAACATTACTTAGTGACAAAGGTAAATAATTATATATAGTAATTTATTTTTACATTTCTTAAATTAAACTACTAAAAAATGAACATCGACCTGTTTTAATATACTTCCTTCATTAGCATTTATCTGTTTATTTGAACTTTGCGTTCCTCTTACGAAATTATAGTTAATATGAAGATTTTACCATAATGCTCATATTATTTGATGTTTAGTACTCGTATTAGGTCTTCAAAAATAATTTGGGAATGAGTAATTAATAATAAACATAAAACATGAAAAATCATAATTTATTTTAATAAAACTGACAAATAAAGTGAAAATCTATATTTGAATCAACAAATAATTTTTTAGTAGAAAGCTCAAGGTCGAATAAGGACAATTAAGTCATTTCACATGGGCAGTGGGGGCACCATGGACAGTTTTTACCCTTAATCTTGAGAGTTTAAACTGAATATACATTCATTCTAGTAATATTTCACCCATATATTTATGCCTTGTTTTGAGTATATTTTTTTAGTATATTTTTACTTAATACTTCTTGCTTTTACTTAATTATATATTTTTGAGCTTTCAAAAGGTGTTTCGTAGAAACACCCTGGGTTTCTGGTCCTTAGAATTTTTTTTGAATTTTTAGTCTCTGGACAAGATACGACTAGGGCAAATGATTTGTACTCTGGGATACGAGTGGTATGGGTTAGTCGTATGCTGGCCAGTGTTGGTTGGTGGGTTGGATTTGATTTCTGGAATGAATACAACTTGAGTTGTACAAGTTGTATCTGTGGATATGAGTTGTTTGGCTACTTCATTTAATCTTAGACTTGGTAGACTAAGTTGGATCTGACTACGAGTGGCTCACCATGAGCTGTAAGATAGCGTACGAGTCGTACCATGGACTCGTATGGTGGACAGTGTTCAATCCTCTTTAGATTCAATTTTTCCCAGGGTACGGATCATGGGTATCGGTCGTATGCATGGATACAACGTGGGTTAGGGTAAGTCATATCTTGGACAGTGTTGGGTTCAAGGGAGATGGCCTTGGGTACGAGTGGTGGAAACCACTCGTATTGGTGGGTATAACTGGTATGGATAGTCGTATCCCTCTGACGGGATTTTGGTCCAATTTAAGTGAGGGAAACCTGGATATTTTTCCACTTAACCTAATAAGGCCCCATAACTTTTAATTCACTTGGGAGTTTATTTTCCCTATTATTCTATTCATTAACACTTAGAAAAACACTCTTTAATCCTCTCTAAAGTTCTTGGGCAAGGGAAGCTAGGGTTTCATCTTAAGGATTAATTTGGGGCTTGTGTTGGCGATTTCTCTCCATCATCTTCTTGGTTTAAGGCATTTTCTCTTCCCTCATTGTTAGTTCTAACTGAAGGCATGGTTTTATACAATGTTTTCATGGTTTGATTATATATGGTTTTGAGTTTTCAAATACAGTTTGGGGGTTTTGGTTATAAATGCTTGGTTATGATTTTTTTCATATTTTAATCATGATTTTATATGATTTAATGGTGGTTTTGAATGGTTGAATGAGAATGGTTTTTTGGTAATTGGTTTTGGTTTTGGAAATACTATGCCCTCAATATGTTTGATAAAATGCCTAGAAGAATGTATTCACTACATTGTTGAATTTTAATGAAACTTATGCATGGTTTAAACTTGGTAAAGGAATCCCTAAATGGTTTAGAATAGTCAAAATGGAATGATTTTGGGTTTAACAATCATTCTTGTGGGGTACAATGGAATCCCCCAATTAATCAAAATAATGGAATACTTGTGGGGTACATGGGACTCCCTCAAGTTAATTGGATAATGTAATCTAGGGGTACATGTGAATCCCTTGATCTTAAAAAAGTTTGGCTAAGGATAATACTTACAAGTTATAGTCGGTATGATGATATCAGTATGTATAGCCTCAGTTAATAATAATGGTTTGGCTGGTTGGAAATGGTTTTAATTGGGCAATAATGGGGGGGTATGATTGCTAACCATGAAGGTGGGAGTTTAATGAACGAACACTGAAAACTTATGTTTGCCGACATGAAGGATAGGGCATGGAGACCCTTTTGTGATAATGTGAGATACATGGGAATCCTTTAAGTACATTGTACATATGTATCATGGAGAGCGAAGGGTACTTGGGAATCCCTTACTCTTGTGGTATCTAAGGTTCATGCGGCTTCACGCATGGGGATCGTTTAGGGGGTTACACTGGACCATATAGCACGTGGGTGGTTAAGGACGGTTAAGCTACACATACCCAAGTTAATGGTTTTAAATGTATGCTAAACCCGGTTCTCTTTCCCAGCACGGTTATATATATATCTATATATAGTTTGTATGCATATGGATGGTTTACTTGGTTTTGTTAAATGGCATTATTTTGTCCTTATCCTGAGTTCATACTAGAGTTCACCCGCTAACCCATCTTCAGGTGGCTATATCCCCACGCAATGCAAGAATCATTCGTTCTACTTCTCCTGCATAGTGATTAGATTTCGGGATCAGCTTTTGGATTAAAGTGCTGAGCTTTCATCTTTTCGAAAGGCTCTATTTCATGGATGTTATTTCATACTTTGGTTTATTTAGGGATATTAATTTTGGCTATGGTTGGGCACATGTCCCAACCAGATTTTGGTATTCTTTTGGTTAGAGGCTTTTGTGGAACTACAATGGGTTGGCATGGGTGGAATCGGTATTGGTCTAAGCCTTAGTATTGACATTGGAATCGGGGATGATACCGGTTGACTGTATTGTTGGTTGTTATATCCTCTTTAATTTTGGGATTATATGTAATAATTATGGAACAAATATGGATATGGTTTGGATTATGGTTTTATTGGTATTGGTTATCAGTTGGGTATCAGACGTTTGGATTCATTTGGGTGGTCAAGGATATAAACCTATCATAGAGTCTTAGATTATGTATTAACGCTACCCTATTATATATTCAGAATTCATCCGACTCAGGGTATGCACTAGACGTTTGGGTTGGGTATTGGAGATGGTCCCCGGTCTTGGTTGGACTTAGGATGCAAATTATGCTAAGGTCCCCAGTTGGGTCATGTCATTCAGAAGCTCATCAGGAAAAGTCCCAAAAGGATGCTAAAAAAAATCAGAAGCTCATCAGGTAAAGTAAAAAGTGGGAAGGGGGAAGGGGTTAAAAGTACACCTGCATAAAGCAAGGGAATGGTGAAGGAAAGGACCTTACTGACGACTGGGTTATAAGTGTTGACGATTTGGTCTTAGCTGTGTATTACAAGTGACAGGTGTTTGTAAGTTCTGACAACAAAGCGAACCTTACTGAGATTGGTGAATATCTAACTCCATTCCATCCAGATCATGAAATATTCTTCCATCGAAGCTTTACGAAGCAACCTTTGTTGCTTGCACAAAGCAACCTAGCATCTGCAGTAATGGCTGATGACACTCAAACAATGGTGGAAAATTTACTACTAGCCCCATCAGTAGTGTATGACGTGATAATCTCACAATTACCAAAAGGTGGGAGCTAAAAAAGAATATGGTGCAATGGTTGCACTCAAGCAGGCAATTCACAAACTTTCATAGATATTAATGACACTTATATCACACAAGATATCTCTTCAAACTATGTACGACTCACATTGTTTTTGTTTTTACTTTTAGGAGAAGCCAAATAATGGCTTCATGTAGAAGAACCATATTCTATCACTTTTTCGGTTTTCTTAGTTAAAAACTTTATCACAAGGTTCTTTCCATTTGAAAAGACAGCTAAACTGAGGAGTGAAATTTCAAGCTTCAAACAAATGGAATGAAAAAATTTATCACAAATGAGAGAAGACTTGTCCCAAGCTTGGAATCATTTTACGATGCCACTTTTTAATTTTTTCCACCATCTTTAAATCAAGAAAGTATTAGCTCACCCTTTGATTGCAAGTTTAGACATTCACTCTAAGTTTTTTCATGATTCAACTTGTAATACCCCATATTTTTCCTGTCTTAGTTCAGCTCCTAGTTATATGTATAAGAGGGTTAAAGTCTGAATTTGGCCTTTTAACTTTGAAGATTTTTAAATTGGTCTTCTGGACCCTGAGGCGTAGGTTTTTGAGTTAATTCATCTTGAGGGGTTTAAGGATCATGTCTCGGGGAAGTTTTAGATTTTTCAGAAGAGGATTGGGTCGCATTTGGATTTTGATTCCAGCAGCTTATTGCGATTGTGGCGCGTCGCGATGATATAGTAGTGAAGGCTTTATTGCATCGTGGTGAACCCCTAATCCATGTTCCAGTTGCAAATTTAATTCTCTAAGGGGCAATTCAGTCTTTTCCCCTCAATCCAATTCATAAAAACATGAATTAAAGCTTTAGTTAGGGCATTATATGCCCATTTTCCACAATTTTTCTCTAAAAAACAAGCCCTAATCCTCCCCTAAATTCATCAATTTCACTCTTTCCTCTTTAAGACAACCAAGGATTTAAGTTTTCTAATCCAAGAATTTTCAAGAAAAGTATCAAGATTGTGTTTCTCTTTTAAGCTAAAGGGCTTTAAGGTATGTGTGATGTTCATCCATGGGACCTTTTCACCCATGGAGTCCAAGAATCCATTTTTATGTTTTAAATTATGAATTATACATGTTTATGATGAATTATCTCCATGAAGCTCTTATGAATTTCGATTTAGGTATTGTATTAACAACTGTTTTCGATGGGATGGGCCCTTTACATGTTAGAACGGTGAATTTTCATGTTAAATCCCTAATTTATGGTTTTAGTATTATAATTATGTTTTCAGTTACATGCTTTACCCATTTCTATGCTTAAATTCATGACTCCCATGTATTTGATGAAATGCATAAATGTTGGGTTTTAAGTAATGGTCCTTTAATATGGGTTTTCAAACTTTACATGTCCTTATTCCTACTTTCATTCAGTGCTGGTGGGTTATGAACACACTATACCTAGTTGTTTATCTAATTTCAGTATCTTCAGAATAACTTCAGATATACAATGAGCATTATTATTCAATTAGCTTATTATGATCAGTTGTTGGTTTAGTTAAGCTTAGTGTAGTCCAGTAATTAGTGTCATTTTAGTTGGGAGTAGGATTTAGCACCAAGTGAACCTAGGGATGGGGGATGAACAGACAACTAGAACTGGGTCCTTAGAAGCAGTCGCTAAGTTCCAGAACTACGTAGCTAGCGTAGGATTATGAGATATAACCCACCAGGTTAGGACTGATATTCTATGAGATGACACCTGTCAGTTTAGGACTGACATTTTCTTAGGGGTCACCAACCAGTTTAGGACTGACTCACTAGTCCTTTGAGACACCAGTTTAGTGGATCCACACAACCAGTGTTAGTACTCGTGACATGTTATGCAACCCTTCCAACTAGGGTACAAGTTAGACCCCGATTAGCTCAGATTGGGTCATGTCAGTTAAATGTTACCTCCTATAGTCTCAGTTCAATATTTAGTATAGAATTCAGTTTAGGTTTGCTTAACCGTAGCATACAGACTTCCAGTTATTCAGTTATCAGTTTTTAATAATTCAGTTTATAGATTATTTCCAAAATGTATTTATGCTTGGTCTTGTATTCTCAGCATTTCAGTTTTCATGCATGCTTACTCAGTTATCTTATATTATTCAGTCAGTATTTACTTCATGCACAGTTAACCCATGTATTTTAGCCTAACCTTATCTTATATAATAGTACATTTAAGGTACTGATAACATATTTTCTTTGCGCTATGATGTCTTATATTATAGATTTGAATGCTCAATTCCTCAATTGCAGTTAAACATCCCAGCATTACTCAGCAGCAGTAGTGATGAGTTCTCATCTTTTAGGGACATGATGATTTATTTTAGTTATTCCGTAGTTCAGTATTATTCATTCAATTAGAGTTAGTTAGGGACTTGTCCCATTAACTCCACAGTCAGTCAGTTAGAGTCTTTTCAAACATTTAGATAGTCAGTTAGTTTATCAGTGTTATCAGTCGGATTTCAGTATTTTTGCAGATATTTTTAGACTTGCAGATTCATTTTCACTTTTAGTATTTAAAACCTTATGGAATTATTAGTTATTTTTTCTTATGTCTTTATCTATTAGTTTACTTAGTGCTCATAGAAGATACCAGCTCATGGGTTAGCTTGTAGTCACTTGTGATCGTAAGCACCATTTTTGTGACTAGGGGTAGCCTTGGTTCGTGAAAAAACTTAGTATTAGAGGTAGGTTTTACAGTATCCTAGGACGTTTGAAAGACGCATTGAGTAGAGTCTTGTGCATGTGTGTGAAGCGCACCACACTTATGGACAAGAGGCAATAAGATGTTTTAGGAAGAGTTTCCTTTCTTTTAGTATTCATGTTGTGCGAAAGAGCATGAGCTCTATTTAAAACTCTATTTCTAACTCATTCTTCCTTCCGTTTATAGAAAATGCCTCTGTAAAACCCCGTAGGATCCTAGCTTAACTCAGTCCTTTAGGGCATGAACAGAGGCCCCCGACTTAGAAATTTCAGCTAAGTGCTTATACTTAGAATAATTTTAACCTTTGTAATTTGGCGATCTTATTTTATGGCCCTTATAACCTTAAAGTGTCAATCCATGGATTGAATCATGATCTGGTGTGTTAATAGGTCACTTCGAGTGAGTTTAGGATTTTTTGGACCTCGTTTGAAGCGTGTTTGGGTGACCAAAATAGTGGGTCGATGAGATCTCGATGTGTTGCGTCGCCCATCACATCAACGGATGTTTTCCCTAGTGTCAGCGTGCAAATTTTAGTGACCCGACGTAGACTCAATGCGGTGCATTGGTCATCACATCTACACCATCGACGCGGCGTGTCGCTGGACACATTTTTAGTAATTAAAAACCCGCATCTAGACGGGTAATTAGTTCTTTTACCTACCCTTATTCATCCCTAAAAATACGTGATTAACCTACCCTAAAGGCTAAATCACTCATTCTCTTTCAATCTTTCTCAAGAATAAACCCTAGGGCATCCAATTTTAAATTCAAGCTTCAAGAACACACCATCAATCTTCATTAATTTGACTACCAAAGTATGTTAGGTGTTTATTCAAGGGTTTCCTTCCACCCTTGGAGTTCAAGAACCTCTTTTAAAACTACAAGTTGATTGCTTTTATGAATTTCATGTTGAATTTTATTGTATTCATGATTATGATGTTATTTGGGTTTCTAATCCATAATTTATGACAAGTTTCATGTGAAGTAATTAATATATGTGTAGTGTTATGTAGATTTATGTTAAAAGCCCCTTGAATTTATGAGTTGGGATTGTGATCATGATGCAGTCATGTTGATTATTAGTATGTGCATAAATTGTGCTCCCCAAGTGTTTGATAAAATGTTCATGTGAGTTGAAGGGTGAAAGCATGACATAATAGTATGCACTCAAGTTCATGTCTCTCAAGTATTTAACAAAATGTCTAAATGAAAGCATTGTCAACAAGCTACTATTGTTATGCTATTATGATCGTTCCATGTTTTACTTTCAATGCTATCAATTCTTGGGGGCATTCAATACCAGAAAATCTAGCTATTTCTCTAGAATTTCAGTAGTTAGAGAATAGTCTCAGTAATGTCACGAACAGTAGTACTCAGTCAGTTACAGAACTCAGTATATTCAGTCTAGTTCAATTAGACATCATAATAACTAACAGTTCAGTCAAGCCTAGAATAGTCTAGAAGTCAATTCAGTGTCTATTCAGTTGGGAGTGGGAATCAGCACCGAGCGAACCCAAGGATGGGGTAATTCCTTCCAGTAGAGGGTTTGACCCTTAGTAGCAATCCCTTTGTTATAGAACTATGTATCTAGAGTAAGTTGAAATATTTTTCTGCCAGATAAGGGTTGTGCATCTTGTACAAGTTTTCCTGCCAATGAGGGTTGACAAAATGTCTTCCTGCCAGATAGGTTACCACACAACCATTGTTAGTATCCTTTGGCAAGGTGCTAACACGCTTTCAACTGGGGGTCACAAGTTGGACCCCAACTCAGTTTATAATCGGGGTATGTCAGTTAGATGAACACTCCCACTATTATAATTTCTGTTTCAAACTCAGTTCTACAGAATCCAGACTGTCAGACACAGTCACCCAGCTTAGTATAGAACTCAATTCAGTTCTACATGATTAGGACTATCAGAAATAGTCACCTAGCTATTAGTAATACAGTTATAAAAAAACTCAGATATCGGTCATTTAGTTATTAGAACTCAGTATCCAGTATTATTACAATATTAGTTACAGTATATGTAGTTATGTGTACGGTGTTGCATAATCAGGGTTTCAACAGTTTCAGTCATACATGTACTCTCATCCAGTTATATTCATGATATTTAGCCAGTTATTATTCATGCATATAAAACCTTGCATCTCAGCGTACCTCACTTAGCATACTAGTACATTCAAAGTACTGATGCATACTCTTTCTTTTGCACTGTGATGTTTTTATCATAGGTTCAGATGCATGGGCTCCCGACCATACTTAGCGGCCCAGACTATCAGTAGCAGATACAATGGTGAGTCCGTATAGTTTGAGGGTAGAGTTATCGTCTCAGTATTTCAGTAGTTCAGTATATCCAGTAGTTGGAGTTAGTTGAGGACTTGTCCGATCAACTTTATATTCAGACAGTTAAAGGCTTCAGACTAGATTATTTTAGACAGATGTTTAGTTTTTTAGTATTTATTTATCAGTTATGAACCTCATGGAAACTTTAGCCTAACTTCCGTATTTATTTCAGTATCATTATTTAGTGCTCACAATAGGTACCAGTCATGGGTTGGCTTATGGTCCCTCAAGGTCACAAGCACCGTGTGACGTCTGGGGTACAAACTCAAGACATTACAAACTTGGTATCAGAGCCAGGTTCAAAAGAGTCCTAGGGAGTTTGAAAGTTGTATCTATTAGAGTCTGGTGCATACGTGTGTAGTGCGCTACACTTATGGAAAAGAGGCTCTGAGGCATTTCAGGAAGAGTTTCCCTTCTTTCAGTGTTCATATCATGCGAGTGAGCTTGATCTTAAGTTAAAATCCCTGTCTAATCTAATGTTTCATTCTGTTTACAGAATATGCCTCCCAAAATAACCAACAAAAGAAGAACTAGAAATCAGCTAGCACCTCCGCCCGTTCAGGTAGATCCCCTAAACGAGCTGTCTCCCACACAGAATTTAGAGCAGCTTTCACCACTCTAGCTTAATCTATGGCATCCCATAATGAATGACCATCTGTGTTCAGGCCAATACCATGGCCAATACTGTTACATCTATAATTTGGGACTTTACTCGAATGAATTCTCCATCTTTTATAGGGTCTAAGCCTGAGGAGGACCCATAGGAATTCCTTGACATGGTGCAGAAAGTCACAAATATCATAGGGGTGACTTCCAGTAAGAGTGCTGAGTTAGCTGCATAGTAATTGTAGGATGTGGCTCATACATATTTTAAGTAGTAGAAGGCAGATAGGGGCACAGATGCAGGGCTCGCAGAATAGGAGGAGTTTGCTACTGCTTCCCTTGATAGGTTCTTCCTACTGGAGTTGAGAGAAGCTAAGGTTTTGGAGTTTATTAATCAGAAATAGGGCAACATAACAGTGAAAGAATATTCTCTCAAGTTTACTCAGTTAGATAGATATGCCCCTCATCTGGTAGCAGATAGCAGATCTAAGATAACTAAGTTTGTGTCGAGTGTCTCTAACAAAGTGGTTACAGAGTGTAGGATGCAATTCTAATTAAAGAGATAGACATATCCAGGCTCATGGTCCATGCTCAGCAGATAGAGGATGCTAAGAATAAAGAGAAGAAAAGGAAGATCAAGAGAGCTAGAATAGGTAGCCTTAATTTCACTCAGCCTAAGTCAGAGAGTGGTAATTAGTCTCAGTTCCACAAGAAAGCTTCAGTTCCAGCTCAGTCCTCAGCGACTGCTTTATTGCCAAAATTTAGAGATGGCAATAAGGAAAGGGACTATGCCCTAAACCCCAGGGTAGTGTTAGCAGTACCCAAACAAATCCTCTTTGCTAAAAGTATGGCAGAAACCATTAGGGTATTTATCGAGCTAGCAGTGATGTATGTTTCAGATGTAGAGAGCCAGTCCATAGGGTCAGAGAGTTTCCTTAGGTGGGTTCATAGAGTCAACATAAAAATCCCCTAGCTCAGTCCAGTCACCCAAATCAGCAGGGTGCCGCTTTCAGTGCCACCAGCGGGCAACGCCCAAATAGACTTTATGCACTTTAGTACCGACAAGATCAGGAAATTCCTCCTGATGTGGTCACTGATGCATTACAATTTTATCATTTACATATTTATGCTGTGCTAGATCTAGGAGCTTCTTTGTCCTTTATAACTCCTTATATAGTTGTTGACTTCGGAGTTAGTCCTAAAATCCTAGAAGAGCCCTAGTCCTGAAATCCTAGAAGAGCCCTTCTCAGTCTTTACCCCAGTGGGTAAATTTATCATAGCCCAATAGGTATACAAGAACTGTTCGGTTGTGGTATCTTAAAAAGTTACATCAGAACACGTGGTAGAGCTAGAGATGATGAATTTTGATGTCATTCTCAGCATGTATTGGCTTTATTCATGTTATGCTTCCGTTGAATACAGAAATCGAGTTGTCCACTTTTAGTTTTTGATTGAACCTATACTAGAATGGAAGGATAATACATCATCACTTAGGGGTCAGCTTGTTTCCTACCTAAGGGAGAGAAAAATAATATCTAAAGGGTGTGTCTACTATCTCGTTCGAGTTAAGGATTCTAGATCTGAGACTCCTAGTCTTGAGTCAATTCTAGTAGCATATGAATTTCCATATGTGTTTCCCAAAGATCTTCTTGGAGTTTCTCCCGAGAGGGAAATTGAATTTGAAATAGACCTTCTTCTAGATACTCAGCCTATCTCTATTCTGCCATATAAAATGGCTCTAGTAGAACTCAACGAGTTAAATGAATAGTTGAAAGATCTCCTAGATAAGGGATTCATCAGATCGAGCATATCTCTTTAGGGTGCACCAGTTCTATTCGTGCGTAAGAAAGATGGTTCTCTCAGAATGTGTATTGACTACTGTCAGATAAACAAATCCATTATCAAGAACAAGTATCCACTTCCTAGAATTAATGACTTATTTGACCAACTTCAGGGTGCTAGTTACTTTTCTAAGATAGACCTCAGATCAGGCTATCATCAGATTAGAGTCAGAGAATATGAAATTCTAAAAATAGCTTTTAGAACTCGGTATGGTTACTTTAAATTCCAAATCATGTCATTTGGTCTTACCAATGCCCCATTATCTTTCATGGACTTGATTAACCGTGTGTTCAAGTAGTACTTGGACATGTTCATCATAGTCTTCATTGATGACATTCTTGTATACTTCTGTGGTGAATAGGATCATGTAGGCCATCTCAGAATAGTATTGTAGACCCTTAGAGCCCATTGGTTGTTTGCCAAATTCAGTAAATGTAAATTTTGGCTAAGGTCAGTAGCTTTTCTTTGTCATATCATTTCTAGTGATGTCATTACAGTTGACCCTCAAAAGACTAAAGTAGTGCGAAACTAGACCAGACCTATCTCTCCGTTAGATATCAAGATTTTCTTAGGTTAGGCTGGCTATTACTGACAGTTTGTGTAAGGCTTTTCGTCTATTGCATCCTCTATGTCCAAATTGACTCAGAAGAAAGTCAAATTCCAGTGGTCAGATTCTTGTGAGAAGAGTTTTCAGGAATTAAAGACTCGACTTACTACATCTCTAGTTTTGACTTTACTAGATGGTTCAATTGCGATGCTTCTATAGTTGGTTTGGGGTGTGTTTTGATGTAGAAAGATAAGTTCATATCCTATACCTTTAGACAACTTAAGCCTCATAAAAAGAACTATCCTACTCATGATCTTAAGTTACCATCTATAGTGTTTGCCTTACAGATTTGGAGGCATTATTTGTATGAAGTACACCATAAAAGCCTGCAGTATGTGTTTTCTTAGAAAGACCTGAACCGGTGCCAGACACGGTGGTTAGATTTGTTGAAAGACTATAACATGAGTGTTTTGTATCATACGGGCAAGGCCAATGTAGTGGCTAATGCTCTTAATAAGAGGTCTATCGGTAGTGTTGCTTACATGGAGGATGGTAAGAGGAAGTTTGTTCAGGACGTTCATCAGCTTGCTCGACTAGGTGTCCTCTTAGTAGATTCAGTAGAGGGTAGCGTATGGGTGCAGAATAGTTTAGAATTATCTCTGGTTTTTTAAGTAAAAAGAAAAGCAGTATAGGGATCCCAGTTTAGTTAAACTAAAAAAGTCAGTCAGAGATCAGAAAGTAGAGGTTTTCTCCCAAGAGGGAGATGGTGCATTATGATACAAGGGTAGAATATATGCGCCATGTGTGAATGACGTGAGATAGAGATTCTTGCAGAAGCACATGGTGAGTGCAACTTGATTCACCCAGGGGCCACCAAGATGTACCACAACTTGCGGGAAGTCTATTGGTGAAGTGGAATAAAGAGAGACATTAGAAAGTTTGTAGCTAAGTGCTCGACATGTCAGCAAGTTAAGATCGAGCATTAGATACCTAGTGGAGCTATGCAGTAGTTTATATTCCTATTTGGAAGTGGGAGAAGGTGAAGATAGATTTTGTGATGGGTTCGCCCCGCATTCCTTGCATCATGATTCGATTTGGGTCATTGTGGATAGGATGGCCAAATCAGCTCACTTCTTACCAATTCATACCCCATTTTTAGCTGAGGATTATGCCATGAAATATGTTAGAGAGTTGTTCAGATTGCACGGAGTTCCATTGTCCATCATTTCAGATAGTGGTATACAGTTCACCTCTCTTTTCTGGAAAGCCTTCCAAAAGGGTCTTGGTACCCAATTTCACCTCAGTATAGCCTTCCACCATCAAATAAATGGTCAAGCAGAAAGGACCATTCAGACTTTAGAAGATATGTTAAGAGCGTGTGACATTGACTTTAAGGGTAGTTGGGAGGACCTCTTGCCTTTGATTGAGTTTATGTATAATAACAGCTATCATTCCAGCATTCAGATGGCTCCATTTAAGGCATTTTATCAGAGGAGATGTAGATCTTTCATTGGTTAATTTGAAGTGGGTCAAGCCGCAGTTCTAGGGCCCGACTTGGTATTTAATGCCTCAGAAAAAGTTTAGTTGATCTGGGAAAGGCTTACTACAACTCAGAGCCGACAAAAGTCGTATGCAAATGTGAGAAGAAAAGATCTTGAGTCTGCGATTGGTGATTAAGTGTATTTGAAAATCTTTCCTATGAAGAGAGTGAAGAGGTTTAGCAAGAAGGGGAAGCTCAGTCCCTGATATGTCGATCCTTATCGAATTCTCAGCCTTTTTGGAAAGGTAGCTTACGATCCTGAGTTTTCTTCAGACTTAGCTTTAGTGCACCCTGTGTTTCATGTCTCCTTGCTTAAGAAATACATTGGTTACCTAGCAGTTATAATCCCTATAAAGGGTATAGATGTTCAGAATAGTCTCTTTTATGAAGATGTCCCAGTCGAAATACTTGATCATCAGGTTTGCAGAATGAGGAACAAAGAAGTTCCTCTGGTCTAAGTTCTTTGGAAGAATCAGTTCGTTGAGGGAGCTACTTGGGAAGAAGAAGAAGATATACGGACCAAGAATCCTCACCTCTTCTCCGCAAACTCAGACTCAACCCAAGGCAATAGTTTTCCTTAAATTTACTTAGTTCTATGCTTAGATTACCTTTACAAAGTTGGTATCTGTTTCAGTTGCATAACATTCTCATATTATGCATACCTTCATGAAACAGCTCAATCATATGTCATGTCATCAAAATTCATTCATGCTTCAGTTATGCATGTTCAGTATAAAAACTTAATATATCAGTAGTTTCAGTCATGTAATCATGCTTTAGTCGTTCATGTTTAGTATGTAAACTCAGTCTATCAGTATTCTCAGCTTAGTCAGTCTCATTCGAGGATGAATGTCCCAAGGGGGACATATTGTAAGACCCCACAGAATTCTAGCTTAACTCAGACCTTTAGGGCATGCAAAGAGGTCCCCGACTTAGAAATTGTAGCTAAATGTTTATACATAGAATTATTTTGGCCTTCATAATTTGGAGATCTTATTTTATGACCCTTATAACCTTAAAATATCCATCCTTGGATTAAATTATGATCAGGTGTGTCAATAGGCCACTTCAGGTGAGTTTTGGATTTTTTGGACCTCGTTTGAAGTGTGTTTGGGTGACCAAACCAGTGGGTTAATGCGATATCAATGTGTCACATCACCTATAGCGTCGACGGATGTCTTCCCCAACATCAGAGTGCAAATTCCAGTAACCAAATATAGACTCGACATAATGTGTTGGTCATTCCATTGACACCATCAGTGCGATGCATCGGTTTACGCATCACTGGCCATATTTTTTGTAATTAAAAACCCATGTCCAGAGGGGTAATTTGGTCTTTTCACCACCTTATTCAGCCTAAAAAATATGAGATTAACCTACCCTAAAGGCTAAATCACTCATTCTCTATCAAAATTTCTCAAGAACAAACCCTAGGGCATCCAATTTCAAATTCAAGCTTTAAGAACACACCATTAATCTTCACGAATTTGATTACCAAAGTATTGAGGTGTTCATCCAAGGGTTTCCTTCCACCCTTGGAGTTCAAAAATCTTTTTTAAAACTATAAGTTGATTGCTTTCATGACTTTTATATTGAATTTGATTGTATACATGATTATGATGTTATTAGGGTTTCTAATCCATGATTATGACAAGTTTCATTTAAAGTAATTAATATGGGTTTAGTGTTATATGGATTAATGTTAAAAACAAAGTTGTTTTAGTTTTAGTTTCCCAATAAAGTAGTTATTGAATGGAGGGGTAGTACCTCAGTGCTTAGGGGTTAAATTATTTCATATCTTAAGGCGAGAAAAATGATTTCGAAGGGATACATGTACCATCTTGTTCAAGTCACAGACTATAATACTGTGACTCCCAGTCTAGAGTCAGTTTCAATAGTGAGGGAATTTCTAGATATGTTCCTTGCAGATCTTTCCAGAGTTCCTCCGAAAGGGAAATTGACTTCAGAATAGATCTTTTACCTTATACCCAACCTATCTCTATTTTGCCTACATAATGGCTCCAGCTGAGCTAAAATAGTTAAAAGAATAGTTGAAAGATCTCTTACATAAGGGATTTATTAGTCCCAGTGTTTCCCCATGGGGCCTCTAGTCCTTTTAGTGTGTAAGAAAGATGGTTCTCTTAGAATGTGTATCGATTAACATTATTTGAATGGAGTCACAGTCAAGAATAAGTACCCACTCGCTAAGATTGATGACTTATTTGATCATCTTCAGGGTGTCAGTTATTTCACTAAGATAGACCTCAGATCCGGTATTATATGCTTAGAGTCAGAGAATGTGACATTCCAAAAAAAAACTTTCAGAACTCGGTATGATCACTTAAATTTATAGTTATGTCTTTTGGACTAACCAATGCCCCAACAACTTTCATGGACTTGATGAACAGAGTGCTTAAGCAGTATTTGGACATGTTCGTCAATCTTTATTGATGATATTCTTGTCTACTGGCGTAGTGAAAATGAACATGCAGACCATCTCAGAATTATATTGTAGACTCTTAGAGCCCATCAGTTATTCACAAAATTCATTATGTGCTAGTTTTGTTTAAGATCAGTAGCTTTCATTGGCCATATTATTTACGGTGATTGTATTATAGTTGACCCTTAAAAGACTAAAGTAGTGAGAAACTATCCCAAACCTATCTTTTTGTCAGATATCATAAGTTTCTTGGGTTTGGCTTGCTATTATAGATGGTTTGTTAAAGGGTTTTCTTTTATTGAATCCCCCATGTCTAGATTGACTCAAAGAAAGTCCAATTTTAGTGGTTAGATTCTTGGGAAAAGAGTTTTCAGGACCTCAGCCGCAGTCTTGATTTTGTCAGATGGTTCAGATGGATTTGTTGTTCACTGTGATATTTACAGAGTTGGTCTTAGTTGTGTGTTGATACAAAGATGTAAGGTCATAAACTATGCCTCTAAACTGCTTAAAACCCATAAAAAGAATTATCTTACCAACGATCTTAAGTTGGCAGCTGTGATTTTTTCCTTGAAAATTTGGAGGCACTATTTGTATGGGGTTCATGCTGATGTGTTCATGGATCACAAAAGTTTATAGTATGTGTTCTCGCAGAAAGATTTAAATCTTCTTCAGAAAAGGTGATTAGAGTTATTGAAAAATTATGATATGAGTCTGTTGATCATCTGGGCAAGGCTAATGTATTGAAAGACACCCTTAGTAAATTGTCCATGGGTAGTTTTTCTCATGTTGAGAATGATAAGTAAAGGTTAGCTCAGGAGGTTCATCATCTTTCTAGATTAGGCATTAGATTGGTTGATTCAGCCGAGGGTAGTTTGGGTTTATAATAGTTGAGAATCTTCTTTGGTTACCAAAGTAAAGGAGAATCAAGATGTGGATTCTAGTTTGGTTAAGTTAAAGAAATTTGTTAGAGATTATAAGGTAGAGATTTTCTCCTAAGGGGGAGATGGTGTGTTGCAATGTCGGCATAGGCTCTGTGTGTGACATGTGTTGATGGTTTAAGATACCGAATACTTGTAGTAGCGCTTGTTTCACGTTATTCTATTCATCAAGGAGCCACTGTGAACATAGATTTTAGGACATGGTTTCCCTATTTGCATCGTCGGCATAATTTGATATAGGTTATTGTAGACAGAATGGCCAAATTAGCTCATTTCTTACCAGTTCATACTTCGTACTCAGCTGAGGATTATGCCAAGATCTATATTAGAGAGTTGGTTAGGTTGCATGGAGTCCCATTAACTATTATTTCAAATAGAGGTACTCAGTTTACCTCATACTTTTTTGTAGGCTTTTCAGAACTACCTTGGTACCCAAGGTTATCTCAATATAGCTTTCCACCCTCAGACAGATAGTCAGGCAGAGACCCTAGAGGATATATTAAGAGAGTGTGTTCTTGATTTAAATGGTAGTTGGGATGATCACTTAACTTAGATTGAGTTTTCCTACAATAATAGTTATCACCTTAGTATTCAAATGACTACTTTTGAGGTTCTCTGTAAAGGAGATGCAGATATCCTATTAGATGATTTGAGGTAAGTAAGGCTGCTTTGATAGGACTAGATTCAGTGTTTGATATAGTGAAGAAGGTTTAGTTGATCAAGGAGAGGCTTAAGACATCCCAAAGCAATTAGAAATCCTATGAAAATGTGAGAAGAAAAGATCTTTAGTTTGAAGTTGGGGACTAGTGTATTTAAAAATCTCGCCTATGAAGGGAGTGAAGAGATTTGGCAAGAAGGGGAAACTTAGTCCCCGATATATTGGCCTGTACAGAATATTGAGTCCATTTTGGAAAGGTAGCTTATGAGCTTGAGTTGCCTGTAGATTTGGCATCAGCGCATCCAGTGATCTATGTTTCCCTATTAAAGAAGTGTATTTGTGATCCAACAATTGTAGTCCCTTTAGAAAGCACAGATGTTCTGGATAGCCTTTCTTATGAAGAAATCCCAGTCGAGATCCTATATCATCAGATTCATAGGATAAGGAAAAAAGAAGTTTCCTTAGTCAAAGTTCGTTGGCAAAATCAGTCCGTTAAGGGAGCCACTTGGGAAGCAAGAGCAGATATGCATACCAAGTACCCTCATCTTTTCTCTACAAACTCAGACTCATCTTAAGGAAATAATTTTCCTTAGATTATCTCTTTTTCATTCTTAGTTCTATCTATATAATCATTCTCATGTCATCGCATAAATTAACGAATTCAGTTTAGTTCAAGTATCATGTTTCAGACTCAGTCATGTAATCATGTTTTTTGTTATGGATGTTCAATTTATGATTTCAGTTTACCTAGTATTCTCAACTTAATCAGTCTCATACGAGGACAAATATTCCCAAGAGGGAGATATTATAATACCCCATGTTTTTATTAGCTTAGTTTAGCTCCTAGTTGCATGTAGAAGAGGCTTAAATCCTGAAAATTTAACTAAGTATTGGGGACTTAGTCTTATTTTTGGCCTCTTAACTTTGAGGATTTTTAAATTTGTCTTCCCAACCCTGAGACGTAGTTTTTGAGTTAATTCATATTCAGGGGTGTAAAGAGCATGTCTGGGGAAAGTTTTGGATTTTTTGGAGGAGGATTGGGACTTGTTTGGATTTTGATTCCAATAGCTCACCGCGATTATCGTACGTCGTAGTGGTATAGCAGTAAAGGATTTATAGCATCATGGTGTACCCATAATCTATGTTCCAGTTGCAAATTTAATTCTCTAAGGGGAAATTAAGTCTTTTCTCCTCAATCCAATTCGTAAAAAGATGAATTAAAGCTTTAGTTAAAGAATTATATGCCAATTTTCCCTTAATTTTCCTCTAAAAAACAAACCCTTACCCTCTCCCAGGTTCATCAATTTCATTCCTTCCTCTTCAAGAAAACCAATGATTGAAGTTCCCTAATCCAAAAATTTTCAAGAAAAACATCAAAATTGTGTTTCTCTTTCAAGCTAAAGGGCTTTAAGATATGTTTGAAGATCATCCATGCTCTCTTTTCACCCATGGAGTCCATGAATCCATTTTTATGTTTTAAATTATGAATTTTATATATTTATATATTTATGATGAATTATCTCTACGAAGCTCTTATGAATTTCGATTTAGGTGTTGTTTTTACAAGTGTTTTCGATAGGATGAGCCCTTTACATGTTTGAATGGTGAATTTTCATGTTAAATCCCTAATTCATGGTTTTAGTATTGAAACTATGTTTTCAATTACATGCTTTATCTATTCCCACGCTTAAATTCATGACTCCCATGTATTTAATGAAATGTCTAAGTGTTGGGTTTTGAGCAATGATCCTTTAATATGGGTTTTCAAGCTTTACATGTCCTTATTACTACTTTCATTCAGTGTTGGTGGGTTATGAACACCCTATACCTAGTTGTTTACATAATTTCAATATATTCAGAATAATATCAGATATACAATGAGCATTATCAATCAATTAGTTTATTATAATCAGTTGTTGGTTCAGTTAAGCTTGGTTTAGTTCAGTAATCAGAGTCAATTCAGTTGGGAGTAGGATTTATCACTCAGCAAACCTAGGGATGGGGGATGAACCGGTAACTAGGAGTAGGTCCTTAGAAGCAGTCCATAAGTTCCAGAACTATGTAGCTAGTGTAGGATTATGAGATGTAACCCACCAATTTAGGAATGAAATTATATGAGATGTCACTTTCTAGGACTGACATTCTCTTAAGGGTCACCCGCCAATTTAGGACTAACTCTCTAGTCCTCCAGAACACCAGTTTAGTGGACCACATAGCCAATATTAGTACCCGTGGCACGGTATTGACACCCTTCTTACTGGGGTACATGTTGGACCCCGATTAACTTAGATTAGGGCATGTCGGTCAGATGATACCTCCTACAGTCTTAATTCAGTATTCAGTAAAGAATTCAGCTCAGGTTTTCTTGACCATAGCATATAGACACCCAGTTATTCAGTTATCTGATTTCAGTAATTTAGTTTATAGATTATTTTAGAAATGTATATATGCTTGGTCTTGAATTCTCAGTATTTCAGTTTTTATGCATGCTTACTCAATTATCTTACATTATTCAGTCAGCCTTTACTTTACACACAGTTAACCCATGTATTTCAGTGTAACCTCATCTCGTATACCCATACATTCAAAGTACTGATCACATATTTTCTTTGCGCTATGATGTCTTAAATGATAGGTTCGGACGCTCAGTTCCCCGACCACAGTTAGACATCCCAGCCTTATTTAGAAACAGTAGTGGCGAGTCCTCATGTTTCGGCGACATGATGATTTATTTTAGTTATTCAGTATGTTAGTATTATTTAGTCAGTCGGAGTTAGTTGGGGACTTGTCTCATCAACTCCATAGTCAGTCAGTTAGAGGCTTTTCAGATATTTAGACAGTCAATTATTTTATCAGTGTTATCAGTTAAATTTTCGTATTTTTGCAGACATTTTCAGACTTACAGATTCAGTTGCATTTTCAGTATTTAATACCTTATGACATTATCAGTTATTTCAGATTGTCTTTATCTATAAGTTTACTTGGTACTCACAGCAGGTACCAGCACATGGGTTAGCCTGTGATCACTTGTGACCATAAGTACCGTTGTCGCAACTAGGAGCTTGCGTCGGATTGTGACACAACTGTAGGCAAAAAAATCTTGAGAATATTGATATGTGGGTGCTACTTTTAAAGATGTTGGTGAGTAATTTGAAGCGAACTGATAAGTCCAATAGATGTGCAGTCAACAAGTCTATTGGAATGCTTGAAGTGAATGAGATAGCTAAAATACAAAGACAAATTTTAGCACTCAACAAATATTATAATCAGCTAAGTAAATTTGTAATGAATCAGACTCGGATGTAGGGTCAAATTCAACAAATGTAGCAAGCTAAGTAGTTCTGCAAGGTTTACAGATGTAATCATATAGATGATATATGTACTATTAATTTAGTTTTTGTTCACTTTGTGAGCAATGCTATTGAGGAATATATCAAAACTTTGAAAAATCATACAATCCGATTGAAGAAATCATCCTAACTTCTTATAGAGTGGAAATCAAAATCATTTTCAATACATGCTACAAGGCCAACACAATAGGATTATCAACAAAACCAAGGTAATTTAGTTCAAGTTCATCTAGATGTACAACCATTTAGAAAAATCAGGACTTGACAATCAAAACTCATAGAGAGACAAATGGATTAGTGTATTGAATTCAATGGCACACACAAGTGTACGTGGATGTGCAAGTAATAAAGTGACTCTTGCGAGTCGAATGTCGAAGCCACAAGTACTTATTGTTTAAAAATTCACTTAGATCAAACCTATTCTTATTATTTATTCAAGCAATGGAACCAAAGATGTATGAAGCATAAAAGGTAAAAATAAACATTAGCTATACTAATGATGATAAACTTGGGGCTGAAACAATATCAAGGAGTATTCTATGGTCAAGGCATCTTGAAAAATCATGCACAACAACACAATCTCGTTGATTAAGTAATTTATCTTTTTTATTGATTTATCGAGTTAAAATCATGATTATGATCTTCCGAGACTCTAAGAATTAATTTAAATTATCCTTACAATTACTTCATTGATCGGAGATATGGAAACTAATTCAAACGTATTTGTATTTCATCCGATATTTGAGTCAAATTGGGATAATTAGGTATTTTCTAGTTTAAACATGAATGTAGTCGTTAACTCGTCCAAAATAAAATAAATCATTGATTATGTTTCATGTTCTAATCTAATTTTTCTCCTTATGACTCATCAAAAATAGATGTATTCTAAAGATCGCAAATCAATAGAATAGTAAATACAAGAACATAAGAATAACCAATTATGATAATCAATTTTAACTAACTTTAATGCATGCTAGGAAATCATGTTTATATCCTCAAACCAAGAAAAACGGTACTTATCCACTCATAGTCATACAAAGAATCTTCAGTAAAGAGTCCATAAGTAAAACTACAAGACCTAAAAGTTCAAAGAAGAAAAACCCTAGAGTAGAGCCTTTGATGCCTTCTCCTCACTCCAATCTTGTGTTGTTCCAAAATTGTCCAGTAAATATAGATAATTTATCCTTATATAGTGTTTTAGGTCATCCATAGGATTCCCGACATGGAACATATGCATTTACAAATTTTCCCCCAACTTAAATGATTGAAAACAACTTTTAGACGTCTTAGGAGGTTATGCCACATAGCTTATCGGATGACCGAGGAGGGGGGTGGAAGGGGGTGCAGTGCAATCCCATAGAACACCCCAAACAACATTTACTCTTCCTATGGGGTGCGTAACATGCCCCCTCCTATGCTATGTGGTGCTGCGCAAGGCCCTCCTTCTCAGGGTGAGGGTTCATCCAATTTTTTCTCTCTTCTTCTTGTTCATTTGTTCCTTGTCTTCCTACTTATGGCTTGTTTGTAGGATTTAATAAGATTCTATAGCTTCTAAAATGATCTAATACAACATTTCATCACAAATATTAGTCCATACAACACAATAGAGCTAATCAAAGTACTCTAGAACAAGCATAGCCTAGGCTAGCGTAACTAGTTTTCTCTTAAACACTCTCAACATAAAACTTAAACACAAATACACACTTTATACTTCAAGAGAACATTAAGTAATCCTTAAAAATAGCTAAATACACGTAGATAATGAAACTTAGGTGTATAAATACGCCTAAGATCACCACCCTACACTAAAAACCCGGTTCGTCCTCGAACATCTTCTTACATAATAACAACCAAGGAAAGCTTTACATCACTACTGGAACTAAGACACTCAAGCTAGACCTACAACCACTACATGAATATCAAGTTCTACATTTGACCTGTCACGTTACAACTGAAAGACATGAATATTACTTTAAGACGTCCTAGCCTCAAGAATTGACTCTATCAAGTTGGCAAACTCATGCATATTACTTAACGAAGAGATTATATAAGTCACCTAATCATTTGACATGCGCCCTTACCAGATGAGATTCACCCATATTCACTCATAAATATTTAATTTCATCACAAGAATGGGTGTAAGAATTAAATTTTACTCACTCTCACAAAGTATCCATATGTTACATAAGATGAACCATAAGCTTTCCCTTAGTATAGTACTCCACTAATATTAGAAAGTTAAAGCTGAAGCTCAAGTAGGACTTTAAGGGTTGTAACATAGGCTAAGAGATAGGTAGAAATTATTTTGGCCAGAAATAGTGACTATCTTCCCTTAGTGCTTTAATACATCACACTTTACATTAAAGTCATCTCCAATCAACCTATTTTTCACCTTTTTTATCTTCTCACCTCTCTTTTATTTTTTCATCTCTTTAAGCTAGCTTACACATCTTTAGTATAAAGTACTTACTATAAAGATATAATTGACTTTATTTAATAAAGTTTTCTTTTTTTTACACTACTCCACACCAACAATACATAAACTTTTCAAACACACCAATATCTATTATTTTGGGGCTTCGCTTTCACTTTTTACTTCTTTAGTTCTTACACTCCATAACATCTTAACTTTTAAATAAAGTGCTTAGGAGTTTTAGATCAGATTAAGGTCAATTGAAAGAAAAGGAAAAAAGTGAGGCTTCTAAAGAATAGGCTAAAGGCACAATGGGGCCAACTAAGGTCAAGAAGAAAGGGTAGATAAAGTAAGTATAAATATCTCTATTAGAGAAATACCTATATCATCTCCTAAAAACATATCAAGCAAGTTCTAGAAATCAATATACAAACATGTAATGTAACTAAAACCTCAACACACATGGAACATGTTTAAATCAAAATGGATCCCTATAGACTCTCAACTAAGAAATTGAAAGAATTTAAATTCAAGTCAAACTTACATAATAGTCAGATAAAAGAGCCTAGGTGTCTTACAGAAGTCAGTAAATTTTACACATCATGCCATAGAATTAAACACCACTTGTGATAAGTAATATTGTGTAGCTCCAAGATAGAGCATATCAATTTATTCCTAAAGACAAAATTTCAAAATTATTTCTAAGAATCAAAGTAGATACTGAATTCAAAGGGCTCCCCTTCGAAAAGAACCGAAAAGAAAAATTGAGGGGTAGGTAAAGTGTGATTCTACTAAATCAATAAATCAACAAAGACTAAAGGAAACCAAAGATAAAATATTTTCATGATTTTTTAAGATTTAGTCAAAAACTAGAAAACATGAAAATAAATTTAGTACAAATCTATAAAACTTGAAAATAAATTAAAATTAAAATCTTGTAGCTCACTTCAACCTAAAAAAATTGAAATATTTACCACCCATGATTAAAATTATACTTTGTCCCCATATTATAAATTAGATTAAGAAAAAGGATTAGAAATACTTCCTGAGGCCTCTCAGCCTAGCTAGTAGCATTTTACTTTCTCAAATTTCCATCATGAGGCTGAATGACTGCATACTTTGTCTTGTCCATGCTTCTTAGCTCAGATTTAGGGTACATTATAATTCACTTAAAATTATAAACAAAAAAAACAAACAAAAACAATGTTGACATACTAAGAAAATAAAATAAGAACATACTACTTACTAAACATTGGGTTGCCTCCAACAAGTATAACATGACCTATTAATTTTTTTTTCCACCTTGAGGATTTAAATTTCACTCCCAACTTTGCATTTATTTTTTTGATTCGCTCATAGGGTGATGGTACAAAGATAAAGTAGGGTGGTGGTACAAAGATAAAAGAATCATATAATGGATAGTGCATGATTAATCACTCTGCCTGGAGGTGAGATATGTTTTCCTATTGCTTGTCTTTTGGAAATTTAAGAATATATGATTCTTGATCCTCATCTACATAGTATGCACTAATTCATATGACTTCAAAGACATTTCATCATTAGAATGAGACTTGACATATCCCATATTCATACTTACACCATCCATAACATACTCACTTTTATTTACTTTCTCAACGTCAGCCACAATCAAATAAGGGTAGATGAATAATTGAAATTCTTCTTCTCTCTCTATAGAGTGGCTAGTCTCCAAAAATTTTGGTTATTGGAAATTAGAAATATCAATCTTTTCATCAACTGAACATTCAAGTAATATATTTTGAATCCAAATTAATCCATCTCTAAAATAATCTCATCTCTCTCCTCTTTGAATTAGGTTGTAATGCGTGCGAGACCCTTTTAGAGACACTCTTGAAATTTAATTTGTTGCTTTAGTTCCATTATCTAATTTTAGATTATTATGTCTGCTTTATCACAGCCTTAAATTGTGCCTCTCTTTCATCATCAATCAAAGGCTGCTCTTGTGTGTTGTATAAGGTTGTACGTTGCTGATCAGACAAAGTATCAACCCTAGATTGTAGATCCATAGCTTGTTAATTCATCTTCTCTATGGCTTCACTCATGGATTCCAGTTATTGTTCCTGTAGGTTCGGTATCTACTTCAACCTATTTATGAGTGAGCCTCATGTTCTGGCTCATTAGATACATTAGCCCCACCAACATCACAAATAATAGAATTGGTCATAATAGGGTTTAAGGGAGGGGAATACAAGCCAGGGCAGCCCTTCCAATTGTCATCCAGACCACCACACATCTGACATATATTCAATTAAAAATATTGGGTAGGTGCACACAACCTTCTTTTTTGAACATCATGAAAACTACCATGCAAGTATAGTCCTCAACAAAGACAACAAGAATTTTCATTATTCAACCACCATTAATCCCAGACAAACATATCAAGATGTGTAGAGAAGTAAAACAAAATTTTATACAAAAATAACTTATATACAACTCAAATAAATAAAAGAAAAAGTCTAATCTAAATAAACATTTAACATTGAAGTTCCCGAAAATTATACCAGAAACTTGTACAAGATCCAATCGCACATGAAAGTGTACATGGTTGTGCAAGTACTAAAGTGGCTTTTGCGAGTCGAATGAAGAACCCCCAAGGACATGCCATTTGTCTATTCACTTAGACCAAATAAATTATTATTATTTATTCAAGCGATAGAACCAAAGATATATAACTGAATAGTAACCATACTAATGATGATAAACTTAGGGTTGAAACAATATCAAGAAGGATTCTAGGGTGAAGGCATCTTGAATGATCATGCACAACAATACAATCTGGTAGATTGAGTTATTTATCTTGGTTGTTGATTCACGAGGTTAATATCATTATTATGGTCTTTTCATCCTCTAATATCCTATTTAAATTATCCTTACAACTATATCTTTGAGCGAAAATATAGGAACTAATTTAACATATTTATTTCATTCTGTATTTTAGCCAAATGAGCTAAATTACGTATATTCCTATCCTTACTATAAATCTATTCTTTAACTTATCTGAGGGACAAGAACTCATTCCTTATGTTTTGTGTTCTAATATAATTTTACTTCTTCTTATCTCACAAAAGACATATAGATGCATTCTATAGGTCGCAAATCATTAGAATGGTAAATACAAGAACATAAGAACAACCAATTGTGATAATCAACTTTAACAAACTTGAACTTAAGGTAAGTAATCATGTTCATAGCCCCAACCCTAGAAAGAGAGTATGCATCCACTCCTTGTCATACAAAATAATCAACATTAAAGAGTTCATAAATAAAACTACAAGCATTAAAAGTTCTAAAAAGAAAAATGTTAAGAGTAGTGTCATGACCTAAACCTAAGCCTGGCCATGACCGAACATATCAAGCCCACCATGGTTCATAGACAACCCCCTTAACATCAATGTAAACAATCAAAGAATTCGAGTCTATAAAAGATAAATGAATCGAAAAAAAGGATAAAAACCTAAACAAGACCTCCATGTCATCCCCAAACTGTCCATAAAAGCCTCTACAATAAAAATACCAACTAAGTTGGGACATTACCCCGACCATGATAAAAAGAATCCAAAAAGTACTAAAACAAATAAGAAATAACAATGAAAAGACTGGCCTTCCAAAAGATGGAGGATCACCACTTCATAATAGATCAACAGGCATACCACACCATATAATGTTGCACAAGGGTAACAAAAAATCCCTCGAATCCTACTTCATGAAATGACGCAACATCCAAGAATGGTCAGTGGGACAAGAACTGGTATGTAACTCAGGAGAATGGGATAAAATAATGTTATTGCCAAAAACTAGTCAAAAACCATATGCACAATATATATATATATACATATATATATATATATATAGGATGCTGCGATGGGGACAAGGGTCATAAACATGAGAGTTTAAACCATTATCCTGAACTATGTAGCTCGTACTGTTCTAAAGGCACCTATGGGCTATTTGGGTCCAGCTCCCCCTGCTAGAAGGTCCTGATGTATGTTAGCCGCACAAATTGAGGAACGAATAAAGACACTAAGACGATAGCTATCAAAATATAATATGTATCCAGACACATGGTAGTATAGACCCTTATACCGGTAAATGTGGTTTCCAATATTGGTCCATCTGGAACTACACCTTCACAGTGAGCTACATAATTTTTTTAAGTCCAAATTAAAATAGTTTACACATAAACCCAACTATGAACCAAACAGTATTTATTAAGGCATTTTCCAACACGGTATCATCTTACCAATATGCATGCAAGATAATTCAATCATTCCAAATTAGTCCATATAACCATTAGACTCCTAAGTTCAATTTAAAATCCAAAATCATGGCCACCAAGGGCATTCCAAAACCATTTTTATTAATTTATCCTTTAATACAATGAAATATTTTAAAAATACAAGTTAAATAACGTAAATATTCATATTTATAACCAAGATTGTGAAGTTAGTTGAGTTTAATACCATTATCAAGAAAAAATTACATCAACTTGGGAAACCCATGTCACCCATTCTAATCAATATCATATTACAGTAATTCAGTCCCAAAAACCATTAATTAAAGCATGAATAATTCATTTAAAACAAGGGAAAAGAAATTCAAGTAATAACAATCAAAACTCCTCAACCCAAATTAAAACCCACCAATTAAAACACATAAATATTGATTAAAGAAATGCCATAATATAAGATTCAAGTTAAGGAATGAGAAACATGCCTGAAATATAGAAGAAATTAAAGAGAAACTAAAGTTTGGATCTTGAATGATGAATTTTATGTAAAACCCTTGAGCTTTCTTGGGTTGGGAGTTAAAGAAGAAAAGTGTAGTGTTTTCATCTTTAAAACTGAAGAAAAAAAGGGTCATCTGGTGTTTATAAATTGTTTAAGGAATAAAATGACCAAAAGCCCCTCACCCCAAGTGAAAAAAATAAAAACTAGATAAAAAAAATACATAGCGGTGTGTCACGCTACTATCACAGCGGTCAGCCTTCGTGCCATGCCCTTATCCTAGAGGCTAAGTGGCGTGGTATGCCACTATTGAGAAGGTTACTGCCTCAGAGTCCCAAAAAGGCACCGTATCTCTTCCAAATTTTCTAAAACCTTACCAAAATACCCTTTTAACATTCCTAATCATAATTCAAGTCAAAAATTGACATTACGCATGCGAGAGGATAAAAAATAAATTTGTTAAAATTTTGCAGGGTCTTATAAGTAGAGACTTTGATGCCTTCTTCTCTCTTCAATCTTGTGTTTATGTAAATTGTCAAGTAAATATGGCTAAGTAATCTTTATATAGTGATTTAGGTTTTCCATAGGCTTTTCCTTATGAAATATAAGCATTTACAGCTTTTCCCCAACATAAATAAGTGAAAAACCAACTTTTAGACATCATTAAGTTCTTACACCGCATGCCCTAAGGGAGTGTGGTTCACTTCCATAACATACCAAAACAGTGTGCAATATCCTTATAGGAGTTAATCTCATGTATCCCTCCCATGTTATGGGGGTTCCGGCGCAAGGCCCCCTCCCCAGGGTAAGTGTTCATCCAATATTTGCTCTCTTCTTCTTTTGGCTTGTTCCTTGTTTATCCATTTCTTGTGGCTTGTTTTGAGATTTCCTTTAGCTTCCATAGATCTTAAAATGGTCTCCTAGAACAAGAATAGTGTAGGCTAGCCTAAATAGATTTTTCGTCTAAACTTTATTTGATCATTTTGACTCTTGAATTGTTTTATATAAACCTTACAAACTCTCAACATGTAACTTAGCACAAAATTAAAACAATACATACTTATAATTCAGTAATATCATCAATTTATCCTTAAAACTTCGCTAAATATGCATAGATAATGACATTTATGGTGTCTAAGCATGCATAAGATCACCACCATACACTTAAAGCCTTGTTTGTCCTCGAACAACTCCTTACACTAACTAAAACTAAGGAAAAATTTACATAACTAATATAATTAAGATACTCAAGATATAACTGCAATGACTATATGAATAGAAAATTCTACATTAGGCATGTGAAATTTCAATTGAAGCATATTAATACTAATAATTTGGCAAACTCATGCAAATTGCGCTATGAAGAGATCATATAAGTCACCTATCCATCATAAAACATGCTCCCTCACCACAAGAGAATCACCATATTCACTCACAAATATGCTATTTCATTATAAGATTGGGTGAAAAAATCAAATTCGGCTCACTCTTACAAAGAATTCACATGTCACATAAGATGAACCATAAGCTTGCCCTTAGTATATTTATCCAATATTATCAGAATGTTAAAGCTCATGATTAAGTAGGACTTTAAGGTTTGTAATGTAGGCTAAGTGATAGGTAGGAACTATTCAGTAAAGTAATAGTGACTATCTTTCCGAAGAGCTTTAATACGTCACACTTTACATAAAACTCATCTTTAATCAATCTATTTTTCACCACTTTTATATTTCCACCTCTCTTTAGTTTTTTACCCATCTCTTTAAGCTAGATTTCACATCTTTAGTAGGGAGTATTTACTATCAACACATGATTCACTTATTTTGATCAGTATTTCTTTTCTTCATACTAATCCATACCAACAACACATAAACATTTCTAAAACACCAATATCTCTTATTTTTGGGGCTTCACTTTCACTTTTTCCTTCTTTAATTTTTACACTCCTAAACATCTTGATTTTTCACATAAAGTACTCAGAAGTTTTGAATCAAATAAAGGCCAATTGAAAGAATAAGCTACATATGAGGCTTTCAAAGAATAGGCTAAAGATATAATAGGGCTAACTAATGTCATACAGAAAGTGTAGATAAAACATATATAAACATGGCTATCGATGAAATTCCTATATCATCTCCAAAACTTAAAATTCTTTATTTCACTTTGCGAACACACCAGATATTTTATAGACATCAATATGAAAACATGAAATGTAACAAAAACCTCAACACACATGGGGCATGCTTAAATCAAGACGAATCACTGTAGACTCTCGACCAAATAATTACAAGAATTCAAATTTAAGCCAAACTCACACAAGAGTGAGATAAAAGAACCTAGGTGTATCACAAAAGTCATTTAATTTTTCACGTCATGCCATAGATTATAACTTATGAAAAGTAATCATGTGTAGCACCGAGCTAGAGCATCTCCATTTATTCCTACAGACAAAAGTTTAAAATTAATCCTAAAAATTAAAATAGATACTTAATTCAAAAGGCTCCCCATAAAAAATAAATCGAAAAGAAAAACTAATAGGTGAGAGAAGCGTGCTTCTACTAAACTAACAAACCAACAAAAATTGTGAATAACTAAAGATAAAATCTTCTTGTAACTTTTTTTAGTTTAGTCAAAAACTAGAAAATTTGAAAATAAATTTAGTAAAAAACTAGAAGATTTTAAAATAAACTTAGCCCAAAATTAAAAAACTTATAAATAAATCAAAATGAAAATACTAGAGCATACTTCACCATAAATAATGAAGACTCATCACGAGTAGAGCTAATCATAGTTTAACTAGTAAGCTTTTCCTATGTTTCTGTCATGGTCATAACTAGGAAAATATGAGTCTTAAGGCAGTGTCATGAGTCATGGTGAGGGACTCATGACCAAAATAGTGAGATGGCCCTAGGTTACAGTTCTGATCGCTACTAGATCTCACAAGTCGTAGTGTAAGGTCACGAGTCGTAGGATGATACTTGTGACCACAACAATATGGATGATCCAAATATCTTCTCATGATACGACTCCAGGATACGACTCATAGATAGATGTTATGAGTCATTACCCGACCCATAACGACTGTACATTATTTTTCTTCACTTTTAATTGGGGGAACTTTGGACATTTTTCTCTTTCACCAGTTATAGCCCATGACTTAAAATACTTCTAGGGTCTTATTATTATCCATAAAAAATGAAAACACATTTCACTTCTCTCAAAATTTCCAAGTCAAGAACAAAGCTATAGTTCCTAGGGATTGAACATCTCGATCATAATTTATGGTTTCTCTTCCAAATTCCTTGGTTTTTAAGGTATGTTTCTCTTATCTAACTTGTTTTTATATGAAATCATATCTTTTAATTATAGTTTTTGTGAATTTTTAATTGTTGGGTTTTGAGTAATGGGTTCAGGGTTTTGAATGATTATTACTTATTCAATTTTTCCATGGTTCTAGAATTGTTATTCATGCTTTTTCTCAAGGTATTGGAACTAAATTTGTGCATGGGTATGGTTAATTGTTATAGGGTCGTGATATTCCCCTGAAATTGTTGGAATTGGTATTAACTTCAATTCACTAATTAAATTGGTTTTGGAACATGGTAATATGCATGATTTAACCCACTTTTGAACTATTGCATTGTCTAAAAAGTTAATGAAGCATATATGGTTTTGGAAATCCCCTAGATGGCCATGGTTTGATTTTAAATGGTTTTTTAATACCTTAGTGGCCATGGTATGCATTTTAAATTGGAACTTAGTGTCGCAGCATTCCACCAGGTTTATTGATAATTGGAATAGAATAATTCTACAAGCTTGTAAGCATATTGGTATGAAAATACCATTGGTATATTCCTTGATGTATTATTCTTTATTTAATGAATGGATTATGTGCAAATATTTTAATTTGGGCTTAAAGAGGGTTGAGCAGCTCGCCGTGAAAGTGGATGTCTTAGGGGGGTTAATACTGGAAACCACATTTTCCAGCATGGGGGTTTTGATAACCGTATGCATAGTTCACACTTTATATATATACACATGTATCCTAGAATGGTGTGGGTCGGGGCATTCCCTGGTCTTCTTTGGATATCTTTGGCTCGTGTGGCTAACACTAATTAGGGCCTTTCTTATGGAGAAACTTGGACCCATATAGCCCATGGGTATTTTTAGGATGGATAGAGTTACGCAGTCCAAATTAATGATTTTGAATCTCATGCTAATCATTGTTCCCTATCCCAACATCTTATATATATGTATGTATGCATAATTATGAGCGTGTTTATTAAGATTTCTTTTGATTTAGGTAATGGCATTATTTTATCCCTATTATGAGTTGTATGCTAAAGCTCACCCTGCAAACCATCATAGGACATAATATTGTCTCATAATATAGGATTCGAAGACACCTCTTTTACTCTTGTACAATGTTAGGTGGATTATTGGTTATCGATTGGTTTGCGTTAAAGTGGCGAGTCTCCATCTTCCAAAAGGATGGATATTTCATTATTTTTTCATGAGTATTAAAACCCTATCGGTTTCTTTTCATATTTTGGATTCCTTTTTTGGCCATAGTTGTGGGCATGTCTTGACCTAACTTGGTATTTTTGTTTAGAGGGTTTTGTGGACAAAGTGTGGGAATAGTTGTTTTTTTGTCTTAGAGGTTACTTTTGAGTTACATTAACTATTTTATTATTATATTTTAGATGTCTTCCGCTATTTATTTTGTTTTGCTCGATTGAATGGGCTATGGGGGTGGTCTTTAGTCATCGATGGACTTGAGATACTCATGATAACTAGGCCCAAGGTTAAAATATGACAAGCTTGGTATCAGTGCATACGTTCAGGGTCATTGGGTGTCCATACAACTATTTTGAGTAGGGTTCTTTTTATGGGTTTGTAGTGCTCCATACTTATAAAGGCGAGACTATAAGGAATTTAGTAATGTTTCACTTTCTTGTGTTCTATTTAGTAAATTTTTTTGACCCTCTGTCCTATCTGAGGATAATATAGATGGAAATCAACCTGCTTATAGGGTGTAGAACTAGGATAGGGTCCTTGATTCGAATTGTGCCACTCCACTAGGGGTTCCGCCGGTCTCTACAAGTCCTTATCCGATTGATAACACTCATGCTCAGTCACCTTAAGTATATATCTCTAATATGGAGTTTTGTTATTCTATTCATCTGTTGACTCAGTTGGTGACCTCCCAGTATCATAGTCAGGCCAGGGTGGTTTATTGCTCATTCTTTGGAGGTTACTTGAGTTTTTCAGTTTATGAGATTGAATCTCCTAACCTTCATGGGCTCTTAGGTTGAGGAGGATCCTCAAGGGTTTATTGATGAGATAGAAATGATCTTTAGGGTGATGCATATTTCTAATTTTAAGGGTGTGGAGTTTTTTGCATATTATTTAAAAGATGTAGCATATCAATGGTATGAGAGGTAGGAGCAGTCAAGGGGTGATGAGGCTAAGCAGGATATCTGGGAGAAGTTCTTTAGTTCCTTTCTTGATAGTTTGCTTCCTCAGGAGTTAAGAAAAGATAAGGCAGTATAATTTTTAAAGCATGGTAGGATGAATGTGAAAGAGTATTCTTTGAAATTTCATAACTTGTCTCCCTATGCATCAGAATTAATATCTGGTATAAGGGCTAAGCTGAGGAAGTTTTCTTCAAGTCCATCTCTTGAATTAGTTTTAGAGTGTAAGGATGCAATGTGGAATAATATATGGATATATTCAGACTTATAATTTATATGTAACTGGTTAAGAATGAGAAGAAAAAGCAGGCAGACATGTGAGAGAGGTAGAATAAGAAGTTTAAATATTCAAAGCAGGATGCAAATCAATAAGGTGGTGGGTGAGATAGTAGATAGTGGTCCAAAAAGAATAAATGGGGAAGTTCTGATTCATATTCAATGGCTAGTGCTCCTTATCCTAAGACATTCAATGATCATTATTTTTAGGCTAGTAGTGGTCATAAGGCACAGGGTGCCTAGTCTTAGGCTAGTGAAGCTTATTCAATGCCACCCTATCCTTTTTATTAATTCTGTGGTCAGCTTCACCATAGTTATTATGATGAGGAGAGGAACTTGTGCTTTAAATGTGGTTAGCCTGGTCAAATTCAGAGGAATTGTCCTTTAACTAAGGTAGAAGCTAGAGCTAATAAGGTCCTGGTTGCTACTTTTTAATCTCCAATACCAAAGGGTACTACTTTTGGTAATAGCACTAGCCAAAATTATCTCTATGCTTTTTCCACCCATCAAGAATCAGAGGCATCCCATAATTTTGACAGTGGTATGTTGAAGCTCTTCTCTTGTTATGTGTATTGTCTTCTTGATCTGGGCTCTGCCTTTTCCTATGTGACCCCTTATGTGGTGGTGTATTTCAATTTTGGTCCTGAAACCATTTCTTATCTTTTCTCTATGTCAACTCTAATGGGTGATTCTGTGGTGGCTAGGAAGACCTATAAGGGTTGTGAGGTGTCTATATTTCATATGGAGACCATGGTGGATTTAGTAGATCTTGATATGGTAGATTTTGATATGATCTTAGGGATGGACTGGCTTCACTCATGCTATGTTTCTCAGAAGGGTCAATTTCTAATTCCCTAATAAATGATAATAGAATGGAAGGGGAATTCCTTAGTTCCTAAAGGGAGGTTTATCTTTTATCTTAGAGATCGAAAGTTAATTTTCAAAAAGTGTCTTTATCATTTAGTTTGGGTTTGAGATTCTAGCAATGTGGGTCCCTCCTTGAAATCTATCCCTGTGGTTAATGAGTTTCTTGAAGTGTTTCCCATAATCTTCCTGGAATCTCTCCCAATAGGTAGATAGACTTTGGGATTGATCTTCTACTGGATATCCATCCTACTTCCATTCCTTCCTATAGAATGGCTTCAGCTGAGCTAAAGGAGTTAAAGGAGAAATTAAATAAGTTCCTTGATGATAGCTTCATTCGTCCTAATATTTCTCTATAGGGTTCTTTGGTGCTTTTTGTGTGTAAGAAAAATATATCTCTTTGGATATACATAGACTATCGGTAGTTGAATAAGGCCATGGGGTAGAATAAATACCCTTTTTCTAGGATTGATGATCTCCTTGATCAGTTTTAGGGGGCTAAGTTCTTTTCTAAGATTGATCTTGCTCTACTTATCATCAATTGAAGATTATGGAGACTGATATTCCTAAGACTGCTTTCCATACCTGGTATGGTCACTATGATTTTTTGGTCATGTCATTTTGATTGACTAATACTCCGGCTACTTTTATGGATCTCATACATTGGGTGTTCAGATAGTTCTTGGATTTGTTTGTGAAAGTGCTCATTGACAACATCCTAGTGATTCTAAGAGTGAGGAGGATCATGCCAATCACCAATGAATTATGTTGTAGACCCTAAAGGATCATAGGTTGTATTCTATATTTTATAAGTATGAGTTTTGGTTGGATGCTATGACTTTTCTTGGGCATGTTGTTTCTTGTGAGGGGATCAAGGTAGATCCACATAAAGTTGAGGCGATTAGGAGGAGGCCTAGATCTATAACTCCAACAGACATTCGGAGCTTCTTGGGCTTGGTTGGTTAATATAGGAGGTTTGTGGAGAGCTTTACTTCTATTGCTACCCCATTGACTAGGATGACTCAGAAAAAGGTGAAGTTTTTGTGGTTTAATATTTGTGAGAGTATCTTTGAGAAGTTGAAATATAAGTTGACTTATACGCCAGTTCTGACCTTGCCCAAGGGTACTAATGGATTTATGGTGTATTGTGATGTGTTTTGTGTTGGACTGGGTTGTGTTTTGATACAGCATAGTAAGGTTGTGGCCTATGCTTCTAGGCAATGTAAGGTTTATGAAAAGAATTAACCAACTCATTTTTAGAGTTGGTAATTTTAGTTTTTACTTTGAAGATTTGGTAACATTATTTTTATAGGATGTATATGGATTTCTACTCATATTATAAGAGCGTGCAGTATGTGTTTACTCAGAAGAAGTGGAATCTTCGGCAGAGGCGGTGGTTTGAATTGCTTATGGATTATGATATGAGTCTTCACTACCATCCAGGTAAAGCTAATGTGGTTGTTGATGATCTTAGCAGGTTGTCCTTGGCGATCTTATCTCATATGGATGAGGAGAAAAAAGAATTGGTAAAGGACATTCATCGGCTGGCTATTTTGGGAGTTTGACTTTTGGACTCCGAGGACAGAGGGGTAATTGTTCAAAAAGTGGTTAAATCTTTTCTTGGTGTGGAGTTAAAGGAGAAATAAGTTTTGCATCCTATTCTTATGAATATTAAGGATGATATGGGTCAGCAAAATGTTATGGCCTTTGAGATTGGTGGTGATGGTGTTCTGAGGTACCAAGGTAGGTTGTGCATACCTAATATTGATGGGCATTAGTAAAGTATCTTAACTAAGGATTATGAGTTGAGGTATAATATTCATCCAAGTTCGACAAAGATGTACCATGGCTTGACTGAGATTTATTAGTGGAACAACATGTAAAGGGATATGGCAAATTTTGTTGTCAAATGTATGATTTGTTAGCAAGTCAAGGTTGTGCATTTGAGAGCAGATGGTTTATCTTAAGAGATAGAGTTGCCCATGTGAATGTGGGAGGTAATCAATATGGATTTTGTTACAAGTCTTCAGCAGTCTCATAATCAGTATGATTGAATTTTTCTTATCATGGATAGGATGACAAAGTCTGGTCACTTCTTGCCTATGAGGACTACTTACTCTAGGAAAGATTATGCTAAGTTGTTCATTGAGGAGATAGTTAGATTGCATGGTGCTCCTATTTTATTATATCAGATCGAGGTTCATAATTTTTTTGTCACTTTTGGCATTTCTTTCATAAAGGTTTGCGGACCGAGGTGAACCTTAGCACCGTTTTCCATCCTTAAACAGATGGACAAGTGAAATAAATTATTATGACCTTGATAGATATGATTAGAGATTGTGCGTTTGACTTTAAGGGATGTTGGGTGGATCACTTACCTCTAATTGAGTTCGTTTATAGTAATAGTTATCACTCTAGTATTGGAATGATTCCTTTTAAAGCTCTTTATGGTAGGAGGTGTAGGTCTTCTATTAGGTGGTTTGAGATTTTATGAGACTGGGTTATTTAGTCCTGACTTGGTTCACCAAGCCATGGAGATGGAAAGGTAATTTGGGAGAGGCTTAAGACTTCACAAAGCCGCCAAAAGATTTATGTTTATGTGAGGTGGAGGGAGTTGGAGTTTGATGTAGATAATTAGATATTCTTAAAAGTGTCTTCTATAAAAGAAGTGATGCAGTTTGGGAAGAAGGAGAGTCTCAGTCCCCATTTTGTTAGTTCGTATTTGGTTCTGAAGAGAGTGGGGAATATTGCTTATGAGTTATAGGTGACTATGAGTTTATGTTCCATTTATCCAATTTTTCATGTGTCGATGTTGAAGAAGTGTGTAGGCGATCCTTCTTAGGTTTTTCCTATGAAGGACATCGATATTTTGGATATCTTGTCGTATGAGGAAGTCTCGATTAGGATTTTTTATAGATAAGTCTGTAGATTGAGGACTAAGGAAGTAGCTTCGGTGAAAGTCCTTTTGGAGAAATAAAAAGATGGAAGAAGTTACTTGGTAAGTTGAGGAGGACATGATCCGAAATATACATTCTTGTTCCTCGCGTTGGATGGAAGTATTTGAGGTATAGGTTCCTTTTTTCTCTTATCTCTTTCCGGATTTTGTTCATGGTTTTATGGTTGATTTTCTACTTTCTATCTTGTATTCGTGCTAATAGGTACCTTAACTCCCCCTCTTGCAAGGATGAATGATCCTGGGGGGTTAGGGTTGGGGGTAATATAGTACCCCAAGTTTTGGATTCAGACTTTTTTCTTAATAATTATTCTTACTGTTCAGTGTACAACTCAGGCGATGAGTTGTGAAGACTCATCAAGAGTCGTATATAGCTAATCGTACTTTAACTAGTAAGGTTTCCCTATGTTTTTGTCATGGTAACGACTGGGACCAAACGAGTCATAAGGCAGTGTCACGAGTCATAGTGAGGGAATCGTGACCAAAATAGTGAGATGACCCCGGGTTACTATTTTGATCATGACTAGATCTTACAAGTCATAGTGTAAGGTCACGAGTCGTACAGTGGGACTTTTGACCATAAAACTATGGATGCCCTAACTCTTTACTAAGGCCACGAGTCCAGGAAATAACTCATAGCCATACATTACGATTCGTTACCCAACCCGTAATGACTGTGCATTATTTTCTTTCCCTTTTAAATAAGGGTACTTTGGTCATTTCCCTTGTTCACCAGTTATAACCCTCGGCTTAAAAATAATTCTAGTGTCTCATTATCATACATACACTAATCAAAACACACTTCTCTTATCTCAAAATTTCCAAGTAAAGAACAAACCTAGTGTTCCTAGGGATTGAACATCAAGGTCTCAGTTTATGGTTTCTCTTCCAAATTCCTTGGTGTTTCAGGAATGTATCTCTTTACTAACTTTGTTTTATATAAAAGTACGTGTTTTAATCATAGTTTACGTGAATTTAATTATTGGGTTTTGAATAATGGGTTTAGGGTTTTGAATGATTATTACTTTTTTATATTTCCATGATTTTGAAATTGTTATTCATGCTCTGTCTCATGACATTGGAACTAAGTTTGTGCATAGATATGGTGAATGGGTAGGGGGTCTTGGCATTCTCTCAAAATTTTTGAAATTATTTTGAAATTGGCATTATTTAATGACCCTTCAGTTTATTCCTTATATTTTTGCGTATCTTCGTCATTAGGCCATCTCCATAACTGCCCCAAGTCACTTATGACTTGCTGGGACCTATGGTTTAGTTACCGGACAGTTCGTTTGGTTTTTAGTGCCAAATATCCATCGGGAAAAAACTTGGTAAGATGATCTCAAATGCAAATTCTAACTACACCCGCAGATCCAAAATATCAATTTTAGGCTAGGTAGACCTTTGGTTTGGGTCCCCAAGCACCCTAGCTCATTTCAACCTATTGGTTGGAAACTTGAAATTTGAAAATATGGGTACGGGACCTACATTTGGCCTAAAGGACCTCAGATTGAAAATTTAACTTTGCCAATGAATTTGGAACGTCGAACGTAGTGTGGTTACATAGTTCATTTGAAAAAATTGGATTCCAAACGAGTCCCGGGACATTGGGAGAAACTTAGAAAGTTCTATGTTTCAGCTGTTATATGTGAGGGTAAGAGATAGCGCAATCTTACGTAATGTTCCTTATGGTGATCACCCTTAGAGCGATCGCGATCCATGGAGGGCAATCACTGCATCTCCTTGCCTGGGGGCCTATAAATAGACCCCAATGTCGCCAATTTGGCCATTTTCCCTTCATATTTGAGAGCTTAAAACCCTAAATGGGTAATATAAATCAAAATTGAGCGTGGTGGATGACTTGGGATCTTTCAAACATCTTTTATCATGAATATCTTTGAATGTAATGTATGAATCCTTCGAATTCATGCTTGAATTTCTTAGTTTGGACCCAAAATCTTCAATTTACTTAGGGCTTGATATTAGACCAATGTTTGCTTGGTTTGCTCCTAATTCTTGAGGGTTATGATTCCTTATTCATGTATGAATGTTGGGTTGACCTCGAAAATGTATTTTCCATAAGTGGGATCCACTTAGGATTTTTGGTGATGTTTTTAGACACAAAGAATAATAGTGTAATATGGGTATCATTAGACTCGTATCAATGAGTAGATTACTATTTTGATAGTGTGATGTCATTTTGGGGATTGTAACGCAAAGATGGGTTCTTGGAGAATGATTTAAGGTTTTGTGGTTCAGCCTTGAGGTAGGTTTTTACCTACTCTTATTCGAAGATGATATGTTTTATATATCACATGTGAATATGAATGTTAGAATTGATTATGAGTAGAATAACTTAGTCTTGATTGCTAATATCTTTAGGATTAGATCAGGGTTTTGGACCCGTATGGCAAAATGCTTAGTTAGTACCTTTTAGAACCCTATTGCTTCCTCCCTAGATTAGACTAAATTGTAGCATGAACATGATATCATGCTAGGTTTGGGATGCCTATTGATGCGAGATGCCTTATGGGTGTGATATGCCTCCTAGTAATGATAGTAATATGTTTTATCTCCTAGATGTGAGATGCCTTGCGTATGTTATGCCTCTTCGATGTGAGACGATTACGAATATGCTTAACGGCATATAGATATATTATGCCTTATAGTTAGTCTATGCCTTATATATATGAGATGTCTTATAAACATGATTATTAATATGAGTTTCGGATACGTATGTGGGCCTAAGGTTGTGATTATGATGTTATGATTATTTCGGACACATTACTTGGACAAAGGCCGTGCTATGATATGAGTTGAATATCCAAAAACTAATTATCAGTGTAAAGGATAAGGTTGTAGTTAAGACTATATACATGTATGCTTATATACACATCTCTATGGTATGGGACGAAGGAAGATGTGGTATGATGTTTATGATTTCAATGGTTGAATATTGGCGATGGCATACATAGATACAGTACATTTAGGATTGTTACATTGATGAATGATATAATTTTAGTTAAATTATAATCTTATTATAGTTTCCACTAACTAAGGGCTAAAGCCCACTTTCCACCTTAAAATGGATTTCTTCATAATAATAACTGTCTAACTTAATGAATAAGTTAATTGTGTAAAAGAGGTTAATAATGATGTTTTTAAAGATTTGATCGAGATATATTCCAATCTATGGTTTGACACTACTATTTACTTCGGTCGTGAGATATTTTGACCCTTTCTACACTTTTATAAAGATTTAGTCCCAAAGTTCATTCTAGGCAACAAACTTACAAATTTACACTTTTAGCCACGTCTTGCTTCCGTGCAACTATTATATATACACTTACCAAGGATGTGATATTGACGATGAATGATAAATTATGAAAATATACTCTACCTTGCTTCTCTTTTCATATCTATTTATTTTAGCCCTCGTAGGGCTTGTACTTTACTTTAGCCCTTATCTACATGAGGGTTCATTATAATCCTATTAGGATCTAGTAGTATCATACTTAGGGTCTCAAACATGCTTAGTAGTTCAATCGTAAGATAGTTTAGAGATAGTTATAGTATCTCTATATGTAGAGATCCTAAGTATGCATTATGTGTAGAGACCCTAAGTATGCACTTTACTTTAACCCTTATGGGGCTTGCTCTCTATACTTAGGGTCTCAAACATGCATAACCTCTTTTCATATCTATTTACTTTAGCCCTCGTGTAGAGATGTCTATGACCTATCTTCGGGAGGCTACAAGGATATTTTAGGAAATTCACTTCTTGACTCCTAATTGTGTGTCCGCATTGATATGAAACTTAAACACATTCATTGACTCTATTTTGTCCCTAATAAATGATGTGTAGAGGCCCTAATCCTAAGTTAAACCATCATGTGTGGAGACCCTAAGTAGGCACTTTACTTTAGCTCTTATGGGGCTTGCTCTCTATACTTAGGGTCCTAAACATGCATAATCTCTTTTCATATCTATTTACTTTCGCCCTCGTGTATAGATGTTTGTGACCTATCTTCGGGAGGTTATAAGGACATTTTAGAAAATTCACTTCTTGACTCCTAATCGTGTATCCGCATTGCTATAAACCTTAAACACATTCATTGACTCCATTTTGTCACTAATAAATGATGAAAAATGGGCAATGTTATCGATAGATGTGGATGATACTTCGATATGTATTTTCAGAGTTTCAGCGCTGTATTGGACTATAGAATCAGAGATAGAAGTCAAAGACCTTCAATGTCAGCCAAATTATTTGGGGCCATCTTAGACTCCAGTTGAGCTCGTGACTACTTCAACCCTTTGTAGATTAAAATTTAGGGATCCGAGTCATGATTGTAGATTCCTCACAGCCCTGGATGGCATTCGAGTCATTGAGCCATTCTCAAGCTAAGTTGGGTCTATTGGTGTTCATCGAGGTTCTTTTGTTAGATTTTGAGTTTGATATTGGGCCAGGCATATCCTTATGCAGTATTCTTTTGAGTTGTCCATTATTAGTGGACTTACTAGAGGACTAACATTGCCACTACGCTTGGCGTTAGAGCGTATAATAGCACTTGAGTCTTTTCTCTCTTAGATTATTATTATTATGTAAGGGCTATAGAGAGAGAGCATGTATTAGGCCTTATAGAGGTGGCAGCAAGAAGCCATGCCATCAATATAGTGCTATTAATATTTTGTTTAAGAGCTTATTTTGGTTGTGGTGAGATAAAACATCTGTTTTGAGGGTTCCCCTTATGTGAGTTAGTGATCCGATAGAATTAACGTGTATTCTCTGCCAATCTGGAGTTCCTGAGTCAAGCTATAATTGTAGGAAGAATGGATAGTAGGCTTGTAATTGCTCTCAGTTGCCATACATTTAGGCTTATCATGTGTTGCTCTCTAAGAAAAAGGTTCAAGAGTTTGTCACTACTGAAGAGAGATTAGTTATTGTCCTTGAGAGTGTCCCCAATATGGGATGTCTAGTTATTTCAGCTTATTTAGGTCAGCCTCATAATGATGTGGCATCTTCAGTTTGAGATCATGCACTTTGCACCTCGTTTGATTATTATATGCCTTGATGAGTTGATATTGATTATTGTGTGCCTTATTTTTGAATTCATTATTATATGACTACTCTCTTGGTTTATTTATTTTAGTAGTGGATGGAGTAGATCTATGCTGATATTTCTCATTATGAGTGTTGTCTTTGGTTTGTGTCCTATTTATCTTGGCACACTGGCCTAATTGTGTCCCTTGAGTGGTACATGATATTGATGTTGATTTTGATATCGCCTATTCATTATATTGATATTAATATTGTTGTTACTATTACTATCACTGCTTGAGGTTATTGATAGTACTTGATATTATTACTTGGTGACACTGATCCTTGTTGGTTAGTTGTTTAGACTAGTGTAACCTAGTTAAAATTTCATTTTCTTGACCTTATTTGGTGGCTTGAGTAGGTATAGCCATCTGATGATATCTTTCCCATAGCACGACGCAGTTGGTCATTTTCCCTCTTGGTTAGCTATGTTGGATTTATTTGGGAATAAATTATGGTATTAAAGATATGTTGACCTTCCGTGGTTTCGTATGACTCTAGAGTTGGCAATTTAGTTATACTTCCCGTTATTGAGTTTGGGATTCTTGGACTTGCCTCTCGAATTACGAAGGCTTTTATATTTGATATCCCTTTCTACATAGCACTTTGAGCTTGACTAGTTTGGGTCTATTCTTTATTTATGGCTTTTTCATCGCTGGATAGTGTGTTTCACTTTGAGATTGAGATACCCTAAGTTCACCTCTTAGACTTGTTGGGTTCATTCCCTTGTGATGGTTTTTCCTTGTTTTTAGTAAGGAGATTAGATAATTATTTCTAGATATAATATGGTTAATCTTAATTGGACTCTTAAAGTTGGAGGTAGGGGGCCTTTCCTATGATGTTTCTTATGTTGGAAAGGTGGAAAATTCCTTATCTTGAGTTAATGATTTTCTAGTGGTGATCTTGACTTTGGCCTTGATTTCAAGATTGGTATATTTTGTCTTCAATTATGTGATTCTTGGGTGGATTCATGAAATCCCCATTTTAGAGTTTGTTCGGCCTAATGAGGCTTGGTGGAGTGTTTCTCCTTGAATGACTATTCTCTACGGAGATGGAGTATTGGATTGGTTAGTTTTGGAATAAGTTGTGCCTTCCCTGAGTCGCTAGAGTTTTTCCCATTTCTAATATGGTTTGCAGCCTTGGGGAGTTTTGAGTATGTTTTGATAGTTCATGCCCTCCAATAGTTATAAAGTAGGTTATTTGCATTTTCAGCTAGTTATTAATCCTTTTGCATGATTTCAGTTCTATGGCTATATTTTATGCCCTATAGCTGATATAAAGTTAGATGTCGTGTTTTCAGTCAATGGTCTATCCATGTGGTAATTTTGTGGCTTGGTATGATTTAGCTTGGATATGTCATATTTGGATGCTAAATTCGATTAGAGTGGTTGGCATTGATATAGACTTATTGGCTCAACTTTGATTTAGTGCCTTAGAATGGCGATTTGGAAGCTATGATAGATTTGTGGTATGAATACCTAGCCGTTTACAGGTTTTGTTTGGGTAGTTGAGATTAACAAGTTCCTTAGTGTTGAGATTTTATCTTGGAGCTGTAGAGCTTATGTGCAACATTTGTTTTCGTCTTGTTTCAGTTTGAATTATATTTATAGGTTGGTTAAGTCTACTCCATGGTTGCCTATGGACCCAGTATTGGTTCTTTCAGCTTTGACCTTGAGTTTCCAGTTTTCTTCTGAAATCTTGGATGATATACTCTATAATACTCGAGTCTTTTTCTTAGCTTGAAATCATCTCAAGGATGTTAGAATTTGCTTTGAATTACGAATCCATTTTTGTACAAGTGGTATTTTTACGATTTTCACATTCTATCATATGGGAAATTGAATAAGCTTTCCATCAATACCAATTCATCAAAATACGGTATCGGGGGAAGTACTTATGGACATTTTACTCAGAGCTATCAGAATCGCCCAGGTACGACGACCAGGTTGACAGACCGTCGCGTAGACCGCCGCAGCCAAGACAGTGGGTCAACCTTCTAGATAAGGCCAGATAGACAGGTCGACGGACCGTTGATCCAGCGATGGGCCATCGAATGAACCGTCACTACTTAGGAAGTGAGACCCTATTCTGGTCCACCTACGACAGTCGAAATGATGGATCATCGACCCAGCGATGGACCGTCGTACAAGTCATCGCAGGTTCCGTTCAACGGATTTTCACGTCGTTTAAATAGGGCCATTTTGGTCATTTACCACTCATCTATATATACCCCATTTATACCTGATTTCAGTCATTTGGTCCATCATTATTCCACAAACAAGATTAGGGTTTATCTCTAACATTAATCTCCAAGAACAAAATCCAATCTTCTTCAAAAGCTAAGGGATTACCAATTCTTCAAGTTCAAGAACATCAATAATCTTAACCCAGGTATGCATAGTGTTCATTCATGGACTCCTTTCGTCCATCAATCCCAAGAATCCTTTTTCTAAATTCAAGTTATGGATTTTCTTGATGAATTTCATAATTGTTCTGTTTTGTTCATGTTGATAATGAGAAATTGAATTTTAATCCATGTTGGGTGATAATTTCTATGTGGGTTTGACTATTAGAGATATAGATTCATGTAAACCTATGACTAAACCCCTGAATGATGAAATTGGAAGTGAACCATGATATTTTATTGTTAAACAGTGATGTTTACATGTTCTATGCTTGCAATATATTAAAATTGTCTAACTAGCATGATATCATAAATCTCCATGTATGTACAAGTTCATCTCAATAAATGTATCATGTTGATAATTATGTATTCAAGTAGGTCATGCTTTGTCAGTTTCCTTCCATCGAGTCCTAGGGGTACTTGTACCCGTAACATTAACTGTGTGCCTAGAGCCATGTCATGTTTTCACGATACTCTCAGTCAAGCTGTGAATCCTTAGACTTCAGACAATCTTATTACTCAGGAAATCTCCATGATCTCTTAAACTCAGTCAGTTGTCAGATATTAGTAGTATTCCATCAGTCAACAGATTCAGTAATTTAACTCATGTTCAGTTCTGTAAATCTTGTTCAGTGTCCATTCAAATGGGAGTAGAAATTAGCACCAAGTGAACCCAAGGATGGGGACACACACAATTAGATGAGGGTGTGATCCTTAGCAGTCATCCTTGCATTCCAGAACTATATAGCTAGCATAGGTTGAGACATCAACATTGTCGATGAGGGTTGATGAGGTGGATAAGCACTATCAGATAGGGGCCCCATTGTTCTCGTACAGGGGACACTATCAAATGAGGGTCACCCATAGTTTGTCCTTACCAGTGGTGCAGTATTGACACCCTTCTAATTGGGGTTACAGATTGGACTCCAACTCAGCCATAATGGCGTATCAGGGGCATGCCGGTTAGATAAATACTTCTGAAAGTTTTATGTTACAGAATTAGAACTATCAGATATAGTCAATCAGTCTCAGTAATAGAACTCAGATAGTTCTACAGCATTTAGGACTGTCAGATACAGTCAACTCAGATACAATACAAAACTTAGATAGTTCCATCAGATTTAGGACTATCAGATACAATCACCCATGTTATCAGTTATATCCAGATACAATCTTTCATGCTATTAGTCATCTTAGTTGTTAGAATTTCATGTTATCAATATTGAGATTCAGTAATCATGTTATCACGGTGTCAGTTACAGTTACGTATTTATACATGCACTCTCGCGTTCATGTTAGACAGTCAGTTAGCATTAATCATGCATGTGAACCCTTGCATATAGCCTACCTCACATGTATGTATACTCAGTACATTCCATTGTACTGACGCATTCACGTTATGGTGCTTTATTTTTATATTACACCATAGGTTCAGAGACACGAGTTCCAGATTAGTAGTAGGTTCCAGTTTTAACAGTCAAAGTCAAAAGTGAGTCCTCATCCTTTGAGGACATTATTATTTCTTTACTATATCATTGATTGGCTTATTAGTTGGAGTTAGTTGGGGACATGTCCCATCATCTCCTTATTTAGATTATTCAGAAATTAGAGGCTTTCAGACTAGATGCAGACTATCATGTTTTAGACTTTAGTATTTTCAGTTTTCTTTTTGGAATTCTATTACCCCACACAGATGTTATATATTTCATATTTTTTTCAGTGTTAAACCTTATGGCCTTTCAGTGCATGTTTCCGCATTATTACATTATTTTATGCAGTGTACAGGTACAAATATCAATCGTGGGTTAGCTTGTGGTCATTCGGGGTCATGAGCACTGTGTAGTGTTCTGGGTAGCAGATTTAGGGCGTTAAAAACTTGGTATCAGAGCCTACGGTTCAATAGAGTCCTAAGAAGTCTGAAAGCCGCATCTAGAAGAGTCTTGTACATTGGTGTGTTGCACGCCACATTTATGTGCAAGAGCCTATAAGATGTTTTAAGAACAGTTTCCCTTATTTCAGTATTCAAGTTGTGCTAGTGACCATAATCTCAGGTCTATCTCTCAGTCTAATCTAGTCTCCCTTTCTTCTACAGAACATGCCTCATAAAAGAAGAAACGGAAATCAGTAAGCCCCTCAGCCCGAAAAACCTTTGGGAGATCATGTTTCTCATGCGGAGTTCAAGGATGCATTAACAACTCTTGCTCAATCAGTTGCCGTTCATAATAAATGGTCAATAGTGATTCCAGCTAACCCAGTGGCCAACTTAACCACAGCTAGGATTCAAGACTTCACCCGAATGAATCCTCCAACCTTCCTCGGGTCTAAGGTAGATGAAGACCCTCATGAATTCAATGATTAGGTTTAAAAGGTGACAAACATCATGGGGGTGACTATTGTTAAGAGTGCTGAGCTAGCTGCATACCAGTTATAGGATGTGGCTCATGCTTTGTTCAAACAGTGGAAGTCAGAGAGGTCAGATAATGTAGGTCCTATAGAGTGGGAGGAGTGTGTCACTGCATTCTTAGATAGATTCTCTCCCTAAGAGCTTAGAGAGGCTAAGGTGCTAGAATTCATCAACCTCAGGCAGGGCAATATGACAGTGAAAGATTATTCTCTTAAGTTTACTCAATTATCCAGATATGCCTCTCATGTGGTTGCAGACAACAGAGCCAAAATGAGTAAGTTCGCTTCAGGAGTAAATGGTAGCGTGGTTAATGAGTGTAGATCTACCATGCTAAATAGTGACATGACTTTAGCCAGGCTTATGACCCATGCTCAGCAGATAGAGGAATAAAAGATTAAGTATAGGGAAAAAAAGAATAACAAATCTAGGACAGGTATCTTTAATTTTAGTCAGCCTAAGTCAGAGGGAGGTAATTATTCTTATGTTCATCCTAAGTAATCTGTTCTAGCTCCTTCTTCAGCCAGTGCTCCTGCTCCTAAGTTCAGAGATAGGGCGCCAGGCTCTAAGCCTCAAGGCAGTGTTAGCTATGCCCGAACTAATCCCCTTTGTCAAACTTGTGGTAAGAACCACAAGAGTGCTTACAGAGCTGGCAGCGATATCTGTTTCAGTAATGGAAAGCCAAGCCACCGAGATAGAGACTGCCCTTGATCATGTTATCAGATTCATCTCCGTTCCTCATCTCAGTCTGGTCGCCTGAATTAGTAGGGTACCACCACCTATGCTACTAGTGGAGAACACCCAAATCGTCTCTATTCTCTTCAGACTCGATAAGATTAGGAAAATTCTCCTGATGTAGTTAATGGTACGTTACATATCTTTCATGTGCATGTTTACGCTTTGCTAGATCTAGGAGTTTCTTTGTCTTTTATTACTCCCTATATAGCAAGAGATTTTGAAATCAGTCCCAAAATTCTAGCAGAGCCCTTTTAAGTCTCTACCCAGTGGGTAAAACCATCATAGCTTGGCGGGTATACAGGAACTGCCCGATTATAATATTTCATAAAGACACTTCAACAAACTTAGTTTAATTAGAGATGACTGATTTTGATGTCATTCTCGACATGGATTGGCTTCATTCCTATTATGCCACAGTTTATTGCAGAAACTGAATAGTCCAGTTTCAGTTTTCGAATGAACCCATCCTAGAGTGGAAGGGTAGTACTTTAGCTTTCACAGGTCATCTTGTTTCCTACCTTCGGACAAGGAAATTAATATCTAAGGGATGTTTCTATCATTTTGTTCATTTTAAGGATTCCAGTTTTGAGACTCCCATCGGTTCCTGTCGTAAATGAATATTCACATGTCTTTCCCAAAGATCATCCAGGCATTCCTCCTAAAAAGAAAATAGACTTCAGCATTGATCTCCTTCCAGATACTCAGCCCATATCTATTCCGCCATATAGAATGGCACCAGCAGAACTCAGAGAACTGAAAGAACAGTTCAAGGATCTCTTAGATAAGGGATTCATCAGACCCAATGTTTCTCCATAAGGCACTCCAGTATTATTCGTGCATAAGAAAGACGGTTCCCTCAAAATGTGTATAGACTACCGTCAACTCAATAAGGTCACAACCAAGAACAAGTATCCTCTTCCCATAATTGATGACTTGTTTGACCAACTTCAGGGTGCCAGCTATTTCTCTAAGATAGACCTCAGATCTGGCTATCAACAGCTCAGAGTTAGAAAATATCACATCTTGAAAACAGCTTTTTGTACTCGGTATGGTCACTTTAAATTCTTAGTCATGTCATTTGGTATTACCAATGCACCATCCACTTTCATGGACTTGATGAACCGTGTGTTCAATTAGTACTTGGACATGTTCGTCATATTCTTCATTGATGATATCCTGGTCTATTCCCGCAGTGAGCGCAATCATGCAGACCATCTCAGAAAAGTACTTCAGACTCTTAGAGATCATCAGTTATTCACCAAATTTAGTAAGTGCAAATTTTGGATAAGGTCAGTAGCATTCCTTGGACATATCGTTTCTAGTGATGGCATTAGAGTAGATCCTTAAAAGACCAAATCAGTAAGAAACTAGCCTCGCCCTGTCTCTCCATCAGATATCAGGAGTTTCTTACTTTTAGCTGGCTATTATAGACGGTTTGTTAAGAGATTTTATTCTGTTGCGTCCCCTATGTACAGATTGACTCAGAAAAAAGTCAAGTTTCAGTGGTCAGATCCTTGCGAGAAGAGTTTTCAAGAATTGAAAACTTGACTCACCTCAGCTCTAGTTTTAGCTCTTCTAGATGGTTCAGATGGGTTTGTGGTGTATTGTGATGAATCCATATTATGTTTGGGTTGTGTCCTCATACAGCATGATAAGTTCATAGCCTACACCTCTAGACAACTTAAACCCCATGAGAATAATTATCCTACTCATGTTCTTGAGTTAGTAGCCATAGTCTTTGCCTTGAAAATTTGGAGGCATTATCTCTACAAAGTTTATGTAGATGTCTTCACAGATCATAAGAGCCTTTAGTATGTCTTTTCTCAGAAATATCTCAAACTTTATAAGAGAAGGTGGTTAGAGCTCTTGAAAGATTATGACGTGAGTATCCTTTATCATCCGGGCAAGGCCAACGTAGTGGCCAATGCTCTCAGTAGACTCTCTATGGGTAGTGTTGCTCATGTTGAGAACAGTAAGAGAAAGTTATCTCAGGAAGTCCAACAGCTTTCCAGACTAGGCATTCGCTTAGTCGATTCTTCATAGAGCGGTGTATATGATCAGAGTAGTTCAGAATCATCTCTAGTTTCTGAGGTTAAAGAAAATCAAGATAGAGATCCCAGCCTTTTCAAGTTGAAAGAGTCAGTTTAGAATTAGAAAATAGAGGTTTTCTCCCAAGGAGGAGATAGTGTTCTTCATTGTGAGGGTCATCTCTGTGTTCCAGATGTAGATGATATAAGGCAGTGAATTCTTGCAAAAGTACATGGTGCACGTTACTCTATTCACCTAAGGGCCACAAAGATGTACTGCGACTTACAGGAGATCTATTAGTGTAGTGGGATGAAAAGAGATATTGAAGAGTTTGTGGCTAAGTGCTCTACATGTCAGCAAGTTAAGATAGAGCATTAAAAGCCTAGTGGGTCCATGAGGAGTTCAGAATTCCTACTTGGAAGTGGGAAGTTGTGAACACGGACTTCGTGATAGGTTTGCCTCAAACTCTCATCAGTATGATTCAGTTTGCGTCATTATAGATAGAATGACCAAATCAAGTCATTTTTTTCCAGTTCATACCTCTTATTCAGCTAAGGATTGTGCCAAATTCTACATCAGGGAGTTGGTAAAATTACACAGTGTTCCATTGTCCATTATCTCAGACAGAGGTACTCAGTTCACCTCTTATTTCTGGAAAGCATTCCAAAAGGGTCTTGGTATCCACGTTCATCTCAGTACATCCTTTCATCCTTAGACAGATGGTCAAGAAGAAAGGAACATTCAAACTTTAGAAGATATACTAAGGGCGTGTGCAATTGATTTCAAAGGAAGTTAGGATGACCACTTACCTTTGATTGAGTTTGCATACAACAAAAGCTACCATTCCAGTATTCACATAGCTCCATTCAAAGCTCTCTATGGTAAGAGATATAGATCTACAATCGGTTGGTGCAAAGTTAGTGAGGCCTCAGTCATATATCCTGACTTGGCATTCGACACCTTAGAGAAAGTCCAGTTGATCAGAGAAAGACTTCAGGCTGCTCAGAGCCGACCAAAATCTTATGAAGATGTTCATAAAAAAGATCTCGAGTTTGAGGTCGGTCATTATGTCTATCTGAAATTTCTCCCATGAAGGGAGTGAAATGATTCGACAAGAAGGGAAAGCTCAGTCCCCGATATGTCGGTCCCTTCAAGATTCTAAGTCACTTTGGCAAGGTAGCTTATGAGCTTGAATTGCCTTCAGATTTAGCTGCAGTTTATCCAGTTTTCCATGTCTATTTGCTAAAAAAGTGTATAGGAGATCCATCAGTAGTAGTCCTTATTCATAGAATTGATGTTCAGAACGGTCTCTCCTATGAAGAGATTCCAGTCGAAATCTTAAACTATCAGACTCGTAGATCAAGGAACAAAGAAGTCCCTCTTGTTAAATTTCGTTGGAAAAATCAGTCCATCAAGGGAGCTACTTGGGAAGCAGAAGCAGACAGGCGTACCAAGTATCTTCACCTCTACTCTGCCAACTCAGATCAAGCTCAAGGTAACAGTTTTCCTTAAGCTTACTCAGTTTCATAATCAGTGTTCATCAGAAACTCGGTATTCAGTTTCATGCTCATGGTCCCATTATAAACACGATATCAAGTACCATTGTATACTCAGTCATGCACTCATGTATCAGTTTAGTCATGTATTTATGCATCATACATGCATTCTCATTGTAAGAAACTTAGTTCTTTAGAACACTTAGTTATGCATTCATAAATCAGTTATACATGCATCAGATCTACATGTTCAGTATGTTATATTCAGCCTGTCAGTCAGGTTAGTCATGAGATCATGTTCTAATTATTTATGTTCAGTCTAGTGTTTCCTTTCTCAGTCAGTCTTATTGAAGGACGGATGTTATCAGGGGGGAGATATTGTAATACTCGTGTCTTTTTCTTAGCTTGAAATCATCTCAAGGAAGTTAGAACTTGCTTTGAATTATGAATCCATTTTTGTACACAAGTTATTTTTATGATTTTCACTTTCTATCACGTGGGAAATTGAATGAGCTTTCTATCGATACCAATTTTATCAAAAGTTGATATTGGGGGAAGAAGTTATGGAAGTTTTACTCAGAGTTGTCAGAATCGCCCAGGTGCGACGGCCAGGTTGACGGACCGTCGATATAGCGATGGACCATCGATTAGACCATTAAATCCAAGGCAGTGGGTCAAACTTCTGGATAAGGTACAACAAATAGGTCAATGGACCATCGATCCAGCGACGAAGCATCGAACGAGCTGTTGCTACTTAGGCAGTGAGGCCCTATTCTGGTTCACCTACAATGGTCAAAACGATAGAACGTTGACCCAGTGATGAACCATTGCACGAGCCATCGCAGGTTCTATTTAGTGAATTTTCAAGTCATTTAAATAGGGGCATTTTGGTCATTTACCACTTATCTATATATACCCTATTTATACCTAATTTCAGTCATTTGGTTTATCATTATTCTACAAACAAGATTAAGGTTTCTCTCTAACATTAATCTCTAAGAACAAAATCCAATCTTCTTAAAAAACTAAGGTATTACCAATTCTTCAAGTTCAAGAACATCAAGAATCTTAACCCAGGTATCCATAGTATTCATTCATGGACTCCTTTCGTCCATGAATCCCAAAAATCCCTTTTCTAAATTCAAGTTATGGATTTTCTTGATGAATTTCATGATTGGGCTGTTTTGTTTATCTTGATAATGGGAAATGGAATTCTAATCTATGTTGGGTGATAATTTCTATGTGGGTTTGACTATTAGAGATATAGATTCATGTAAATCTATGACTAAACCCTTGAATGATGAAATTGGAAGTGAACCATGATGTTTTTCTGTTATTCAATGATGTTTACATGTACTATGCTTGTATTATGTTTGATTAAATGCCTAGATGAAGGAAAATTGTCTAACTAGCCTGATATCATGAAATCTCCATATATGTAGAAGTTCATGCCTATTACATGTTTGATGAAATGCTTCAATAAATGCATCATGGTGATTATCATGTATTCAAGTAGGTCATGCTTTATCAGTTTCCTTCCATCGAGTCTTGGGGGTACTTGTACCGTAAACATTAGCTTTTTGCCTAGATCCATGTCATGTTTTCACGATACTCTCAGTCAAGCTATGAATCCTTAGACTTCAAACAGTCTTGTGACTCAGGAAATCTCCATGATCTCATGAACTCAGTTAGTTTTTAGATATCAGTAGTATTCTGTTAGTCAATGAAATTTAGTTATTCAGCTCATGTTTAGTTCCGTAAATCATATTTAGTGTCCATTCAGATGGGAGTAGAAATTAGCACCAAGTGAACCCAAGGATGGGGACACATACTATCAGATAAGGATGTGATCCTTTGCAGTGATCCTTGCATTCCAGAACTATATAGCCAGCATATATTGATACATCAACACTATCGATGATGGTTGATGAGGTGGATATGTACTATCAGATAAGGGCCCCACCATTCTCGTACAGGAGACACTATCAGATGAGGGTCACCCACAGGTTTTCCTTACCAGTGGTGCGATATTGACACCCTTCCAATTGGGGTTACAGATTGGACCCCAACATAGCCATAATGGCATATCAGGGGCATATCGATTAGATAACTACTTCCCATAGTTAAGTGTTACAGAATCAGGACTGTCAGATATAGTCAATCAATCTTAGTAATAGAACTCAGATAGTTCTACAATATTTTGATTGTCAGATACAATCAACTCAGATACAGTACGAAACTCAGATAGTTCCATCAGATTCAGGACTATAAGATATAGTCACCCAAGTTATTAGTTATATTCAGATATAGTCTTTTATGTTATTAGTCATCTCAGTTGTTAGCATGTCTTGTTATCAGTATTCAGATTCAGTAATCGTGTTATCACGTTGTCAATTACAGTTATGTATTTATACATGCTCTCTCACATTCATGTTAGATAGTTAGTTAGCATTAATCATTTATGCGAACCCTTTCATATACCCTATCTCACATATATACTCAGTATATTCTATTGTACTGATGCATTCGTGCTGTGGTGCTTTCTTTTTATGTTACACCATAGGTTCAGAGACACGAGTTCCAGATCAGCAGTAGATTTCGTTTTTAGCAGTCAGAGTTAGAAGTGAGTCCTCATCCTTCGAGGACATGATTACTTCTTTACTATCTCATTGATTAGCTTATTAGTTGGAGTTAGTTAGGGACATGTCCCATCAAATCCTTATTCAGATTATTCAGACATTAAAGGCTTTCAAACTAGATGTAGACTATCATGTTTTAGACTTTAGTATTTTCAGTTTTGTTTTGGGTATTCTATTACCCTACACAGATGTTATATATTTTAGATTTTGTTCAGTGTTGAACCTTATGGCCTTCCAGTGCATGTTTCCGCATTATTATGTTATTTTATGTAGTGTATAGGTACAAATATTAATCATGGGTTAGCTTATGGTCCTTCAGGGTTATAAGCATCGTGTAGTGTTCCGGGTACCAGATTCAGGGCGTTACATTCTCAATAGCAGTAATATACTTGCGTCGGATTCTGTATGGTTTTATTCTTGGTTAATGGGTCATCCTATAACGGATTGTTCAGTGATGAGTAGTTATACCTTGGACTCCAGTATTTAAATTTGACTTTGATTTGTACTAGTTGTGGCATTGGCATGTATTTCATTCATTTGTTATCTCCATTTGTGTGCCCAGATAGCTCTTTCTCAAGATTATCGTATGGACTCTCAATGAATCAACTATAGTTCTTCGAGTCCTCTATTATGAGTTTTCGTGGACAAGGCTCAAATGATTTTCCTCCTGGTTTGGAGTGGATAGCAAGTGTAAGATGGTAAAGAAAGGTTAGATATGGATTTAGGAGTCAGTGGTATGACTCATGTCTTTGTTTACCTTTGGCTTGGATGCGCCTTTGTTGATTTGTACGGGTATTGAGATGGTATAAATGTGTTGTGGTTCAGTTTGTGTGCATCTTCCTTTTTGTTTAAGTTGGAGGCTGACGAATCTTGAGGGGGGTGCACTACCTTATAAGGGACCAGGTCCCTTAGAGTCATACACAGGCTATAAACTGTAAAGCTGTAAGGAAATAAAAATTTGTAGGAAAGTAAAGAAAACAATGGTTTAACGTGGAAAACTCCTTGCTCAAGGGAGGAAAAACCATGCCTTGCCTTCACAAGCACTCAACAATCCACTATATCAAAGTCATGATTACAGAAGTCATTGGAAATTAGCTCTATGCTCCACAAATTTGTAATAACTTTATTACAAACTCTCCTAGATAACTCTGCAAAGATCTCCTCTTAGTATTGATTAACTCTAACAAATATCAACTAAGGTAACTCTACCTAAGCACTCTATAAACACAAGAAAATCATTACTCTTATAAAATGAGCAATTTAATTATAGACCAAGACTTGACTCAAGAATAATTACTCTCTCAATACACAAAAACTATGAACTTGAGCAATATTGAGTTTCTGCCATTTTCTTCTTCAGATCACCAGATTGCAAAAACTATTAAACTAAGAAACATTCTTTTCTATTTATAGTAGGATAATGATTAGGGTAGAATTTTGATTGGGTCAGGTATCTTGATTGATATACAGCTCACCTGCGCAGTTTGTTACACTAACAAATAAAATTCCATAGACATGTGACAGCTGTATGTTTTCATGAAGACCCAGGGACCTTGTTCTTTGTTTTCAGCTGGTCATCATCAAAACAAGATATAAAATTTTTCCCCCTTTTTGATGATAAAAAATCACATATTTTGGAGAATCAAAATTCATTCACGTCATTCAATTAGAGTGATCACCACTACTGCCAGTGAATATTCTCCTATTAGTATGCACCATGCTTCCCTCTTTCAATATACCAATAGGCTTCTTTCTGTCAATATACCCACACTTTAACACATAATTCAATAGAAGTGTCATACCTGGTACCTATTCCTTACCACATGAATCCTGGCCCCTACCACATGAATTTAGTATTCCCCCTTTTGGCATCATTAAAAAGTAAGAACAGTAAACCAATAGTAAAATAAGCACAAGTCAATTAAATCATGGACAGTAGGCAACACTAACATGAAGAACAACTTTTAACGTAAACAAAATACAGATGAAACACACATTCAAGGATTCATTCATATATAAATTGGAACAACACCATTATAACATACCAAAAAAAGCATAAAGCATTTGGGTTCAAATAGTCACATAGGGAACAAAGACAGGTGATATGGGGTGTATTTATAAGCCTAAGCACCGTAACTTATCCATATTTTAGCTAAGTTTAGAGAACAAAGTGCCTAGTTTCTTATGTTTTTACTCTACTTCTATGTAATTGGGCTAACCGTGATTAGCATGATTTCAGGTACTAATGAAGTAGATGAAGACATAATTGGTCTATGGAATATGGATGGCATATGACACAAGAGAGAGTAGTAATCTGGACCAAATATGGCGCCTAGAAATTGTGTCCAAGACTAGTTGGTCATTTATAATTAGTTCAGGCACTTAGAAGGCAATTATGAGAGAAAAGATTATTAAAATGCTTAATGCTGAATTTTTATTCATTATTGAATTATTCTGTATTATTTGGGATTGGAGAGAGGTGTCTTACACTAAGGGAAAAATGCTATTCATCTTCTCCACCAAGATCGTTCTAGTTTCTGGTATGATGAATATTTCTATTGTGATTTCTGTTCTACCCATAAGCATCTAAGTTTATTAGTTAGGGTTATGGAAGCCTTGTATCATACAATCTATCACTTTAGGTTTTGAATTCATTATGCATTAATTTGTTTACATCATACTCTCTTCGCTTATCTTGAATTCTCATGGTTGCAAACATAGAGGATATGCCTTAAAATAGAACTCGTTCGAAAGAAAGGTTGATGTTTGAAAAAAAGAGTAGTGACAAGAAAATAGGATTTCCAACCCCTATTTCATATTTTAATACCTTAAAAGGATTAACTACTTGGAGATTTTGTATTGTTTTTGGTAAACGCTTTTGATTCGAGAGAACTAAAGTGAATTATTCCTTGATGGTTTTGAAACACTAAGATTATGTTATTAAATACAACACATTTCTCTGTAAGCACGATGCATGTATGAATTCGTAAAGCCCATAATTATAAAGTATTGAAAACTACAAGGTGGACATAACCCTAGCATGCTATTTCTCTGAATTTGAATACTACTACAAGTATTTCATATTGTTAAACTGAAACTATTAATTTGTGAACTAAATCAAATCTCCCTATTTATTTTACGAAAACGAATGATTAAAAGTCAACTAAACTGCATACAACTAAATTAGCATCATAATCCCCTAAACTGCATACAACTTAATTAGCACCATAATCCTTTAAACTGCATACAACTGCTTTGTCAGGTCTTTCAATTTAGCATTCAAACTCTGGACCTCTTCAGTAAATGCTGAAACCTTTTTCTTTAAATCTACATTTTCTGCACTAAGTGCTTTATTGGAACATGTTCCCTTTGATGACAGTTGTTGATTTTACATTTTTGGAGAAATGATTTCTACATCCTTAGAATCCATAGCAACTCATCTCTTCCAACTCCTTACTCAAACTCTCTTGAACTACCAACAATTCTGACACCTGGGACATAGTCCCAACCTTTCCTCCAATACACTCGTTTTCAACTATGCTTTGCTTTTCTAGGGTTTTTTTTTTCATAGAATACCACAAAGTAATCAAATACTCTATTGAAAAAGTATCCATAAGGCATACCATGCCTTCCATCCTTTTCATGGATCACTTTGTAAATTTATTAAAACATTAGGGAAGGCAGACTTACCAACTCAAACTTTCTTGGACACTCAATCACATATAGATCCACATTATAAGAAATAGTCCCCTTTTTAGATCTTTGCAGCACTACCTTATTGAAAAATTCAAACACCAATAGAAATTCTCCTTTGAGAAATTTATTTCTCACTCCAGCAACCAATGTTCCCCTTACTTTTAATGCATTTATCATGAATTCTATTGATGGCTATTATTTAAAGATAGTCCTCACACCAACTATGCAAACATCTAAAATTTTCCCAAGACTCTCTTCACCTAGTTTTATCTTCTTTCCTTGCACTAGAGCAGTCAAGCTTAGCCCATCTTCAGAAAACATCATAGTATAAGAGAATTGCCTCACTTTAGCTTCACAGATAGAGGGAACTGGTACTTCCATGAAATGTAACTATTACTTGTTTCTAACATACTCTAAAAGCTCAACCAATCCAGGCTTTTCAAGGATTCTGTAGTCAAGTACTCTTCAAGTTAGAACTTTTTGAGATTTTAGTATTTCATATCTCTTATTTCTAGATACAAACTTTTCTTCCTCATTTTTTCTTATTTTAAAACCACTGCTTAGTTCCTGTTGTACGACTTTTCTCATTTTATGACTAGGTTCCTCAAGGACATTGTTTTTCTTAGCTTGAACTTTCTTTTATTTCACTCTTGCCGGGCTTCTAGACTTTGAAGAAGAGGAGTTGGTCCTACCTTCATCATGAATTTATTTTCTCCTCTTTTTTAGTTTCAACAAAAATATCAGGATCCACATTATCACCTTCTCTAACATTTATAGTTTTCATATTTTCTTTCTCTACTACACTGGCTTTATTCATTATCCTTCTTCTAGCAGTAGATGATTTGCTAGACTTTATAACATCCCTTAACAACTTTTTCTCAGAACCCCTTTTCTAATATGTTCTCACAACTTTTACACCCGTGTCTACCAATTTATCTTTACCCTTACTCATTAATAGGTCGTAAAAACTCATCAACTTCAGGAATATATTATTTTGAGGACGGATTACATTTATTTTCACCAACTACCGGCTCTTCTCCACTAAAGGATATTTCTATTAGATTATTAGTAAGAAGGATTAAATTCTTAGACAACCAATTCTCACTACTAGATAGATCAGACCTTTTCACTGGAATTTCTTTATCGAAAAGTTGAGCAAATATGGGATTTAGAGATTGCAGGGGAATAGGCACTTATAGGGTTTTGGAGAGTTTAATTCTTTTTGGTTCTTCATAGGTAAGGGGAATTTTGGAGCTTCCGGTTCAATAGGTGAATTAAATCCCAAACTTTGGTCCACCACAATGGTTGACCCAACAGGGGTTTCCACAGATCTTGAAGTTTCTTTAGGAATAGGTATATTTAGAGGATCAGGAGTTTTAGGGGTGATATGATGGGTGGAATTAACTCAGATTCTTAAGGAGAATTTGGTGAGGTATCTTCTACAGTTTTGGATATTAAAGAATTAGGATTTTTGATTGCAGAGATTTCTAGCTAAAGTAATGAGGTTTGAACATTTTCTATTTCTTTTGTGGGACTTGAGGGAGTAGGAATTTCATCCATTTTTAAGCTTTTGTACGAGTGTAAATGAGAATGGCTTTTGAGAAGATGAGTTTTGGAGAGGATAATTTGAGAGTTAATTTGAAAGGAAATGGAAGAGAAAGAATTTGATTCTTTATTTAAGGGAAGTGAACGTTGTTATTGAGGGACTTTATAAAACAAATGACCTGTCTGGTCCTAATAGGTGTGCCCCTTCACCTTTCTAAGGATTTGGCAGCTTTTACTCAGAGATGGAAAGACACTCAAATTTTTATATAGATTTTTATGATTTTTTAAAGTACACAGTTTTGGTACTGACCTGAGAGATAGCATAGTCCCTCTCTTTCTTGAGTGAATCCTTAAATTTGTATCTTTCTCAACTATTTTCTTCCAAAGTTATTCCCATGCATATGTACCTATAAAGTTATGTTCTAGAGTTATACCAACAAGTACATACTTTATCAAGGATACCTATCTCCTGTTCATAGTTAATTTTATGGAGAAATCCTAATCTATTGAGTAGGTCAGCTCATTTTAATCTGCCTCAACCTCAATCTGTTCTTCACAAATTGCTCCTTTTTCAATATTATTTCTCAGAACATGATGCCTTAAATCAATGTTCTTTGTCCTATTATGTTGCACTAGATTCTTAGCCATGTTAAGAGAACTTGTATAGTCAAATATTAGAGGGATAGTGTCTGAGACAATCCCAAAATCCTTGTACATCCATTTGGCCCTAATAGTTTTCTATCAACATGCCTGGGACCATGTGCTAGACTTTACTTCTTTCAAATTGCTAAAGTTCCTCCTGCATTGCATTGATCCAGTCAGCATCTTTTAGAGCTTCCTTCATATTTATGGGCTTAATTTGGGATAAGAATGCAAAGAATGCCATGAAATTTCTGATTTGAGCTCTTCTTTGGACTCCAATTTTGAAAGGTGAAGTCAATTTTTCAAGTGGGTGATAAGATTTGTGCCTCCAATTTGACCTTCTAAGTTGAGTTCCAGTTGGACCAAGTCTTTGAAGATTTTTACTGGACCCATCTTGATGTTCTTCAACTGGAGCAAGGGTTTGTAACTGAGATACTGAATCACCATCACCTTCATCATTCCCAACTATATCAATTAGTCCTTGACCATCGTCTTTAATATTATCATTATTTTGAACTGGAATGAGTTGTTCAATATTAGAATCTTTATCATGATCTAGATTCACCAGCTTTCTTGACTCATCAAAGGCCACATGTATACTTTCCTCCACACACAGAGTTATTTAATGGAAAACTTTGTATGCTTTTCTTGTTTAGGAGTAGCCCAAAAATGTTGCTTTATCATTTTTAGAGTCAAACTTTCCTAGTTCATTCTTCCCATTACTTAGAATAAAACACTTATACCCAAAAGGTCTGAAGTAGTCAAGCTTAGGATTTCTATTGAATACAAGCTCATATGGGGTCTTGTTTAGGAGGTATCTTATCAAACACCTATTTTTCACATAACAGGAAGTATTAATAGCTTCACCTCATAAATTTGGAAGCCTACTATCAATCACCATGGTCCTGACAATCTCTATGAGGGCTCTATTCTTTCTTTCAACAACTCTATTTTGATGAAGAGTCCTAGGAGTAGAAAAGTTATTACTGGTTCCACGTTCAACACAAAATCTTGCAACTTGAAAATTCTCAAATTTAGTTCCATGATCAGATCTGAATTCAACAATCTTACAATTCAACTTCATTTGAAATTTCTTGGAAAAAGTTACCAAAACCTCTTAGGTTTCATCTTCGGTTCTCAAGAACATTATCCAGGTAAACCTGGAGTAGCCATCTATAATGAAAAATACATACCTCTTTCCTCCTCTACGTTAGACTTTAACAGGTCCATATAGATCTATATGGAACATTTCAAGAGTTCTAAAAGTACTCACTTGTTTCTTCAGCTTAAAGAAAGAACTATTATGTTTACCCTTAACACAAGTATCACAAAATTTAAGCTTTGGCATGCCACGGACTAGGTCCTTTAAATACAACTTTCTCTATAAAGAGAAACTTACATGGCCCTATATTCTGTGCCATAGATCAATATCTTTACTTTTAACACTCAATCAAGTTAATTCCCCATCAACTACAGACTCTAAATCAGCCACATAAACATTTTTGAACCTTTTGGATTTGAGAATAACTTTCCTAGAATTAAAAATTGACACAGTACCTCCATCAGATGAGAATTCAGCTTAGTACCCTTATCATAAATTTAAGAGACACTTAGAATACTATACATGAAACACCAAAGAATGTGGCCTTTCAAAAATTTTTGGTTGATTGGTGATAATCATGATATATATTATGTTGTGTCCTTGTTGTGTGCTATTTTTAACTTGTGTGAAGGTTGAATTGATGCATGTTAATGTGTTAACTTATGTCTATGCTTACCTCTAGCCTTATTTGAGGATGCATGGTCCAAACAGGTGAGAATTGAAATACCTAGACTCAAACCCTTGTAAGAACAACAACTTTGGGAGTCTTTGGGATGGGTACGGTTGGAGGGATTAAGTCTACCCTTGGTCATGACTCATACCCTTCTCCTTCCCCTCTGTTATATCAAAGACAAAATATTAAGGTAGTATACTAGCTTCTATTTGATTTTACCTTCTCTCAATTGTAACCAATCCATACGAGTCATATACAACTCGATCGTAAAGAGAGGGGCCTTAAACCTAGTGGACTATTTTGGTTATGGGTGGTCTAAATGAGTTAGGTCATAAGTCAAACCCGTTTAATATTATTCAAGGGTGTCTATTCATACCCTAAAAAATATTGTTGACCTAAGAGAAGCTTACGGTATGAGTTAGGGTACTACTCGTACCCTAGGTCATGACTACGAAGTGAACCATATGGGGGAGTTGTACCCCTACATCGGTGGACTTTCTAGCCTTTTATTAAGGACCTTTTGATCATTTACCTTGCCTAAAACCCTAATTCATTTCACTATATAAGGCATGGTAGCCTCCTAATTCTTTATTTTACAAGACTTAAACATTCCAAATTCTCAAAAAGGTTTTTGAACCTAGATTGGAGGCTAGGGTTTGGAGGGAGCTCATTTAGTGGAAAGAAAGAGTCAAGATTATTGGTATGTCATATTTTTCAAGGCATGTATCTCTTTCCCTCTTTAAATAACTCTAAACCTATGTATTTTACACTAGGATTATTAAGTGTACAAAGTGGTTTTGAATCAAATAAAGGTTTTGTTGCCTATCAATGAATTATGGTATTTCTTGTTATACTTGTGTTCATACATGTTATTGATGGTAGACTATATATATGGGTGTTTGTTCTAAGTTTTTTAACAAGAGGGTATGGATTAACCCTAATCTTGATGACATCTACCATAAAAATAGCCTTGTTGAAGTTACACATACAAAGTGTTTTTAAAAATTCCTAAGTGACTTGTCTAGTAAAATATTGGTAATGTGTTGAGTTAGAGGAATGGACTAAGGAGTATAAATGGTTAATGAATGATATTGTAAAAGGTGTTGTGAGGCATGTATTATGTAATTGATGATAATGTTGGGATAATGACTCATAAGGGGTTAAGGCCCTAAACATGAAAATGAACTTATTTTAGGTGTTGAACTCAAATATGTTGAGAATATAGTATAAGCTTGATAATGTAATATAAATTATTATGTGGGTATTGAAGATGATAAATGTAATTAGTGATGTGTTGTATCAAAGCATTTGAATATATTATAAGCTTGATAATGTAATATGAATTATTATGTGGGTATTGAAGATGATAAATGTAATTAGTGATGTGTTGTATCAAAGCATTTGGCCTATTAACATGATGAATGATTAAACAGTCTTGAGAAGACCAAATGTATATCAAGGTAAAAGGTCTAGTGAATATAAAGAGCCATGATAATGTCTAAATGAATGTGAATACTTGTATATGGTTGGTTAAGGCCTTGTTGGCCATTTATTGAGTTATAAAAATAGTGAATGCTTGGAAATATTTGATAAGAACCTTGTTAAGCATGTAATGTGTTAGCTTGTGGCTTGAATGGGGAAATGACCCATTTTGTATGAATATTTTCTAATTGGTATTGTGTTGGTGTGGTTAGACATGTAATTTGTTAATCTTTAACCATTTTGGTTGATGGTTAAGAAGAGGGGTTCATTTCCCTAAACTTGAACTCGAATTGTAAATAGTTTGTGTGGGTCCTATTGATATGGTTGATCAATAAAAGATCCCATAAGGACCATGTGGTCATGTAGGTATTGAAATGGATAAATGAGCTAAAGCTCTTAAATATGTGGTATTGCTCTATTATTTGAAAAGACTAATATGGATACCAATGCATGACCTTGTGGGTTAAGAGTTCAAATATTGACTAATGATGGAAATTTAATGACTTTTGTCTAGAGTCCCTTGCCTTATGAAATGACTTATAATCAAAGTCCCACGTCTAATGACTTATGGTTAAAGTCCCTCGTCTAATGACTTATGGTCAAACTCTCTCATCTAATAGCTTGTGGTTGGATTCCCTTGCTTAAAGTGATCTCTTGATGTTAAAATACCTCACCTAATGTGCAAGCATGTTATTAGAGTTCCATTCCCACTTGAATGTGTAAGCATGCGATTAGAGTTCCATGCCCTCTTGAATGTGTAACCATGCGATTAGTGTTTCATGCCCGCTTAAATATGTAAGCATGCAATTAGATTTCCATTTCCACTTGAACGTGTAAGCATACGATTAGTGTTCCATGCCTATTTGAATGTGTAATCATGTAGTTAGAGTTCTATGCCAACTTGAATGTGTAAGCATGCGATTAGAGTTCCATGCCCACTTGAATGTGTGATCATGTGATTAGAGTTCCATACCTAAGTAAATGCGAGAGAATATAATTAGAGTCCCATGCCTAGTTGTATGTATGATCATGTGATTTGAGTTCCATGCCTAAGTGATTGTGGTACATGTGGAGCCCTTGTTTTAATAAATAACTATGGGGTTATAGCCCCTTTGCTTGATGAAGTGTAACCATGGACAAAGTACCTTTCTTAATGATATGTGAATGTTGTTAAAGTTTTACGCTTAATGAGGATGGTATGAATCTAAGCATGGAATATTGGAGTCCTCTACTTTGTGTCATATGATTGAAGTATTTGAGAATATTATTAAGTCTTGATATTTTGATTATCATGTGATATATCTATAAGTAAATATAAATGTGTGAATATGATTGAATATGATATATATTGACTTGTGTTGAATGGTGATGCTATTTTATCCTTATCCTTGAGTTACATGCTAGCGCTCCAATCATTAACTGTCTCTGGATACTATGCCCCTACACGATGTAGGCACATGAGCATCTTCTTTTTCTTCTATGCAGTTATAGGTGTTTGAGCGAATTCATGCATTGACCTTTAAGTGGTGAGCTTCCATACTTTGGAATACCTATCTCTCATTGTCATGTTCTTTTATGTCATAAACTTGTATAGGTTTGGTACTTGGTTATTGTCGAGGGCATGTCCCGATGTGTTATCAACTTTGGTTTGTTAGAGGTTTAACGGATAACTATGGACTTGGGCATATTGGCTAGACTATTGTTATAAATAAAATGGTAGATATTGTCTAACATTGGCTATTAGACTTATATTTCCGCTATTATTATTTTATAGTCGGGATTCACCCAACCCTTTTGGGTTATTATTGGTGATTAGATTTGGATATCGAGGTGACCTCTGGTACATGTGTGCTTTAGGTGCTCATACGACATGGACCAAAGTTTGAGGTGTATCAGTACGTGAGGCCATTCACATAGTACACATCTTTTATTGCTTGATCAGGTGATTTTCCAATCTTTCCCACACTGTGGATATAGCCTCTTTTACCATTTCCAAAATAGATACCTCCACCATGATGTGTCTTTAAAGAGAGAAAATAGTTAGTCCTCCCAGTCATGTGCTTTGAGAATCTATTATCCATAGACCTGTTTTAACTACATTTCCTCTCTCCTGTCTGTAAACATAGTCATTTGTTAGATTTGGGAACCCACTTGAGTTTGACTTACCTAAAGGAAGATAAGGGTATGATCAAAACTTTCTTGGCCCATCTAGGTAGTTTGTTCTTCTTCATATTTCTTAAAGGTTTGTAACCCTTAGGATAGGAATTCTCTGTTAGATGTATCTTGCATTGTTTATTCTAGCTCTAAGCCAACTTTGACAGTTTTCTTTATTTGCCCATTCCTTCCATAATGAGTGCATAGAGGTTTGTGGTCCTTGTTTCTAACAATATGAACTACTTTCCCTTGAGACTTAAGTGATTGGGTTTAATGCTGATATCCAAGTCCTTTACAACTATTGACACCTGACTAGTGAAATTAGAAAGGATTTGTGAGGATGTGTTCTAGTTTAGTGATTTGTTTAGTTCTTATCTTATATAAACAAAGTCCCTTTCTAATTATTCATTCTTATGGAGTGCATTCATGAGGTGTTTGAGAATCCCTCATTTTTTGTTCAGGCTCAACATGAAGACTTGAGGCCTTTTTCTTTACTTTATTATCAGAATTATTTACTTTCTCCTGTTGACTCATTAAGCTCAGATTTTTATATTTCAATTTTGTGAATAGTTCTTCTATTTAAGATATATGGAGAGTTAATGTAATCAATTCAAGATCCTGATTTTCTTGTTTATCTTATAGAGCATTTTTCTCAGCAACGAGTTTAAACACAGAATCAATCAGCACATTTGCAAGCTTCTTTTTCTTTCTAGTAGAGTAATTATATAAATTTTCCTCGATGTTAGAAAGAGTTACCTTATTTTCTTATTCATCTTTAGTGTTTTCCATAAGAGTATACAAGGAATCTTAGGTAACTTCACACTCCTCCACAGCTAGCATAGACAGATATTCAGGGTTTTCAGCTTCATCAGATTCACCAGAGGAATGTCCCTAGACTGCTAAATCTTATTTCACTGCATAATCAACTGCAAATTTTCTTCTTGACTTCTTATGGACCTAGTCCTTCTTCTTTTCTTTGTTAGTTTCAGACTTTAGATATTCCTGATAGTCTATTTTATGTAGTGGACAATCCTTAATGTAATGCTCATGACTTCTACATTTATTACAAACTTCAGAAGTGCCTCCTGTTTTGTTGTTTCTTCCTCTTATTTGAAATTGACTAATTTTCTTTATCGCTCTAACAATTCTTATTTCTAAATAGGCAATATTAGTTTCTTCCTCACCTGAATTAAACTTTGAAGCCTTCAATACCAAAGACTTTTCCCTTTTTTACTTTCTTCTTCTCTTGCTGTTATTGCTTCTTGAGCTCATAACTTTTTATATTACCAATATGCTCATCCATAATGAGATTCTTCAGGTTTTTTGCCTCAGTAATATCATCCAGTTTCCTTTCCCAAGACTCAGAAAGAACACCTATAATTTTTCTCACTTGGTTATATAAAGGAATCACTTCTCCTACGCAGTGCATCTCATCTCATCTCATTTGTGATTGAAGTGAATCTAGTATGAATCTCTTGAATTGTCTCTCCTTCCTTTATAGAAAAAGTTTCATACAGAGTAGTCACCATGTCAACTTTTGAATCCTTCACATCAGTTGTTTCTTCATGAGTTGTCTTCAGGAAGTCCCAGATTTTCTTAGCATTTTCACAAGAAGAAATTCAGTTACTCATCTGTTCCTATAGCATATACAAGCAATTTCTTAGCCTTGAAATTTTTTTAAACATTCTTGCAATCTTCATCATTAAATTCTCTCCTAGTTTTGACAACCATTCTTTTTTTGTCCCCATCATTAACCTCTCTAATTGGAATATAAGGACCATTAAGTATTACATTCATCATCTCAATGTCCTTATCCATAATAAAGTCATACATTCTAGTCTTCCACCACCCATAGTATTGTCCATAAAAACAGGGTGGTTTAGTTGTAGAATGCCCTTCTTCCAGATTAGGTGAAGCATCCATGATCGGTAAATCACTCTAGGTGTGAACCTTTTAGAGTGTCCTCTTTCTGATACCAATTGATGAATCATGAGGGGGTGCACCATCTTATAAGGGACCAGGCCCCTTAGAGTTCAACATAGGCAATAAAGCAGTAAGGAAATAAAAATTTGCCAAAAAGTAAAGAATACAATGGTTTAACATGGAAACCTCCTTGATCAAGGGAGGAAAAACCAAGACGTACCATCACAATCACTCAACAATGCACTATAATCAAACACATGATTACAGATGCTATTGGAACTTAGCTCTATGCTCTACTAATTTGTAATAACTTTATTACAAACTCTCTTTGACAACTCTGCCAAGATCTCCTCTTAGTATTGATTAACTCTAAGAAATATCAACTCAGGTAACTCTACCTAAGCACTCTACATACACAAGAAAAACATTACTCTAATAATATAAGTAATTCAATTATAGACCAAGACATGACTCAAAAATAATTACTCTCTCAAGAAACCTAAACTTGGAACTTGAGCAATATTGAGTCTTTGGCATTTTCTTCTTCAGATCACCAGATTGCAAAAACTATTGAACTGAGAAACATTCTTTTCTATTTATAGTAGGATAATGATTATCGTAGAATTTCGATTGGACCAGGTGTCCTGATTGGTGCACGACTCACCTGCATAGTTCGTTACACTAACAGACAAAACTGCACAGATATGTTACAGCTGTATGTTTCCATGAAGACCCAGGGACTAGTTCCTTGTTGTAAGTTATTCATCATCAAAACAAGATATAGCAATTTTTACCCTATTTGGTGATGACAAACCACAGATTATGGAGCATTAAACTTCATTCACCTTATCCAATCAGATTTTTGAGCATCACACTTTATTCACCTCATTCAATCAGAGTGATACCACTACTATCAGTGAATGTTCCCCCTATCACTATGCATCATATTTCTCTTTGTCAATATACCAACATGATTCCCCTGTCAATATACCTGCACTTCAACATATCATTCAACATAAGTGTCACACCTAGTACCTGGTCCCTACCATATGAATCCTATTCCCTACCACATGAATTCAGTATTTCCCCTTTTGGCATCATTGAAAAGTAAGAATCAGGGCCACTGGGCAATACTAACATGAAGAATAACTTTTATAGTAAAGAAGAGATAGATGAAACACACAAACAAGGATTCATTCATTTATAAATAGAACAACACCATTTCAACATACCAAATAAAATAAAATATATGTCTTCAAATAGTCACACAGGGAACAAGGACAAAAAACTGAAACACGAAAGAATGAAGAGTAAGAGGGATGGGGCATAGATAGATGGAGGTTTAGGGGACATGTTCTTTTGAAGAATCTTCATTCTAGTAATTTTTGAAACATAAAAATCCAACAACCACTTTGTTAGGTCCTTCAATTAAGCATTCAAACTATGGACCTCTTCAGTAAGTGCTGAAACCTTTTTCTTCAAATCTGTATTTTCTGCACTAAGTGCTTTATTGTCACCTGGTCCTTCTGATGTAGTTGCTAATTTTTAAATTTTAGTGAAGGATTTATGCATCCTTAGCAGCCATAGAAACTCTTATCTCCTCTAATTTTTTACTCTAACTCTCTTGAACTTCTAATAATTCTGACACATGAGACATGGTCCCAACCTTTCCTTCAACACACTAGTTTTCAACAAAAGTATTCAGAGTGAACATTTGCTTTGTTGTTCCAGAAGTTCCCTTTCCACAGACTACCCCAAATTAATCAAACACCTTATTCAAAAAGTATCAATAAGGCCTACCATGCCTTCCATCTTTTCCATGGATCACTTTGTACATATGTTGAATCATTAGGGCAAACAAACTTACCAACTCAAACTTGCTTAGACACTCAATCACATATAGATCCACAACATAAGTAATAGTCCTTTTTTTAGATCTTGGTAGCACTACCTTATTGATAAATTCAAACACCAGTTGAAATTCTAATTTGAGAAATTTATTTCTCACTCTAGCCACCGATGTTTCCCCTATTTTTGATGCATACATCATGAATTTTGTTAATAGTTTTTGTTTTAAGATAGTCCTTACAAAAACAATGCGAACATCCAGAATTTTCCTAAGACTCTCTTCATCTAATCTTATCTTATTTCCTTATACTAGAGCAGTCAAGCTTAGCCAAACTTTAGAAAAAGTCATAGTATAAAAGAATTTCTTCACTTCAGCTTTATTAAAAGATGGAGTTGGTTCTTCCATGAGATGTAACCATCCCTAGTGTCTAACATACTCTACAAGCTCAACCATTTTAGATTTTTTGGGGATAAGTTTTATCAGTATATTCATTTATATTTCACTCTTAGACTCTTATAATATAACAAGATCTTGTATTTATACCTCTAGGTTTTGGGATTTGTCTATGTATTTGATATTTTGTTATACTTATTGCGCAATTCTTTTCTTTATATATTTGGTAGTCTGTTACTAGACATTTTAGACTACGAGTTTGACTTTTCTACTTGTGGGTTATAGTAAGCATCATCATGACCAACGAAATTGGGTCATGACATATTAACCTCAACCAATCTATAGATTGGTTTTAGGATATAATAATATGCATGATTTAACCATTTTTGAACTATTGTATTGTCTACAAAGTTTATGGAACATACATGGTTTTCGAAAGGCCTTGGGTATCTAGGATTTATTTTTAAATAGTTTTATAAGGTCTTGGCATCCGTGGTATGGTTTTTAAATTGAAACTTAGGGGTCACGACATTTCCCCAAGTTGGTGGATAATTGGAATAGCATAATTCTATAAGCTTGCATACATATTGGTATGATGATAACATTGGTATATGCCTTGATGGATTATTCCTTTATTTAATGGATGAGTTATGTGCAAATATTTTAATTTTGGCTTAAAGGGGGTTGTGTAGCTCACCGTGAAGGTGGAGGTCCTGAGGGACCAATACTGAAAATCACATTTTCCAACATAGGGGTCTTGGTAACTGTGTGCATAGTTCACACTTTATATATATATACATATACCCTATAATGGCGTGGGGTCAGAGTATTTCTTAGAATTCCTTAGATATCTCTAGTTCGTGTGGCTAACATGCTCTATGGCCCTTCAGGTGGGAGGATCCAGACCCGTATAGCCTGTGGGTGTTTTTAGGATGGATAGAGATACACAGTATAGGTTATTGATTTTAAATCTCATTCTAATCTTTGTTCCCTATCCTAGAATCTTATATATATGTATGAATGCATGTATGTGAATATGCACCTTGAGATTGGCTTTATTTAGGAAAATAAAATTATTTTATTCCTATCTTGAGTAACATGCTAGCGCTCTCTCTACTAACCATCCTAAGATGTTACATTATTTTATAATATAGAGTCCAAAGACACCTCTTTTATCCCTGTGCATTTTTAGGTTGATTCTAGTTCATCGGTTGGTACACATTGTGGTGAGCCTCTATCTTCTAGAAGGCCGGACATTTTATAGCTTTCTTTGTGAGTATCAAAACCCTATCGAGTTTTTTTTTCATATTTTGGATTACCTTTTTAGCCATTGCCAGGGGAATTTCCTGACCTAACTTGGTATTTTTATTTAGATGCTTTTGTGGATAAAATGTGGAAATAGTTGTTATTGGATCTTAGAGCTTACTTTTGAGTTCGATTAACTATTTTATCTTAATAATTTTTATGTCTTCTGCTATTTATTTGGGTTTTCCTTGGATGAACATGCTATGATGGTGGTCTTGATCCTTGGTGGACTTGAGATACCCGTCACAACTAGGCTCAGGGTTGAGTCGTGACAAGGTGGTGGTACAAAGATGAAAGAATCAAGTAATAGATTGTGTATGATAGATTTCTTGGCCTTGAGGTGAGAAATGTTTTATGTATCTTCTCTTATGCAAATTTAAGAATGTAGGATTTTTTTTCCTTATCTACATACTCCTCTACTAGTTCAGATGACTCAAAATACATGTCATCATTTAGACATAATGTAGAAAAGTTCTTTGAATGACACCTAACACATTCCAACTTAAATTATACCATCTATAACATGGTCACTCTTATTCACCTTTTCAACATCAGTCTCAATCAAAGAATGGTAGATGAATGGCTCAAATTCTTTTTGTCTCTCAATAGAGTTGCTAGTCTTTGGAACTATTGCTTATTAGACATCAGACATCTCAATCTTTTTCATTAATAGAACATTCAAGTCACGAATATTAAAGCTAAATTGATCTATCTCTTAAATAAGCTCATCTCTACCCTCTTTTAATTGACTTTCCATGGCAGTGAGACCATAACACAATATTGAAATTTGATTTGCTACTCTAGTTTCATGAGCTAATCTAGATTTAATATGGCTCCTCTGTTGATCATACAAAGTTTGCAGCTTCATTTTTAGGAAATCATATTCTCTGTGGTTTTCATAATAGATTCCAGTTGTTCTTGTAGTTCTAATATCTGCATAAGCCAATCTATATGGTGGACCTCATGTCTTACCTTATTATCTCCATTAGCCCTTCCAACTTTTCAAATAACATATTAATCATAATAGGGGTTGAAGGGAGAGGAATAAAAGTTGGGGGAGCCCTTGCAATAGTCATCTTGACCACTACACATCTGACATATATTTATTCAAAATATTGGGTAGGTTCACACAAACTTCAAAAGATCACGTAGGTGCGCACAAATTTCTCTCTTGAACATCATGACAATTACTATGCAAGTGTGGTCCTCCACAAAAACAACAATAATTGTCATCATTCAACCACCATTTATTCTAGGTTGACTTATCATGAAGTTTAAAAAAGTAAAACAAAATATTGTACAAAAATATACAATATACAACTCAAACAAATAAAATGAAGAAATCTAACCTAGATATTAAGACCGAATTTTCCAGAAACAATGCAAAAAACTTGTACTACATCCAACTGCACTAGACAGTGTACGTGGTAGTGCAAGTAATAAAGTGGCTTTTGTGAGCCAGATGTTGAACCTATGGGGACTTGTCGTTTAACTATTTGCTTAGACTAAATCAATTCTTATTATTTAATTAATAAATAAAACTATAATGCCCCAATTTTCTGAATTGGAACGCTACACGGTGCTCATGACCCTGAAGGACCGAAGCTAACCAATGATTGATATCTGTACCAGTACACTGTATAATATGACTATAAATACAGAAACATGAACTGAAAGGACATAAGGTTCAATACTGAATATAATCTGAATAATAACAATGTCTGAATAAAGCAGTATAACAATATTAAAACAAAACTAAAATACTGAAATCTGAATCTAGTCTGTAATCTAGTCTGAAAGCCTCTAACTATCTGAAGTAGGGAGTGAAAGGTAAATGTCTCCAACTAACTCCCAACTACTGAAAGCTAAACTGAAATACTAAAGTAATAAAGTATTAATCATGTCCTCGGAGAATGAGGACTCACTGCTAACTCTGAATACTGAAATCTGCAATTCTACTGGTGCTCTAAAACTCATGCCTCTGAACTTATGGCATAAAATAAAACACCATATCACGAATGCACCAGTTGGATGGAATGTACTGAGTATAGGTTTATATGTATTAACAATGCTGACTAATATGAACGTGAGAATACATACATGCTTAAGTAACTATAAATGAAATCATGGTGATACTGACTACTGAGTTTGAATGCTAACAACATGAGTGTACTGATACTGATATACTAAATGACTGAGTTCACTAATATTAATATGTAAGTCACTACTAAGTGAGGAACTGATACTGCATTACTAAATAGATGAACGACTATTTCAGACAGTTTAAATTATGAAGAACTGGTCTAGTTGACTATTTCTAATAGTCTTGAAACTGAATACAGATAATGTGAGTTATGATGACTAATATAACTGATATGACTGTGATGATTGGCATAATCGATGTAACTGATACTGAGCGACTGTATCTAACAGTCTAAGTTCTGATGGAACTATCTGAGTTCCATTCTGTATGGAGTAACTGAATTTTAGATCAGTCCTATCTAGCAGGTGATCTCTTAGTATAATGATAATAAAGATGATTTGACTTAGTCTGAGATCAGTCCTTCCTAGCGGGTGATCTTTAAATCTGATGATACTTATACTGATTGACCATAGTTGAGGTCAGTCCAATCTAGTAGGTGATCCCAGAGTCTATTGATAATGATAGGGATTAACTGTATCTGACAGTCCTAAATCTATAGCTGAAACTATGGAATGAATTCATCTAACGGACATGCCCCTTTCTAGCTAGTTTGGAGTCCAACCTGTAACCCTAGTTGGAAGGGTGTCATTACCGCGCCACTAGTAAAGACAACTGCTATGGAGTCAGTCCTAATCTAGTGGGTGACCCCTGGGATAAGTCCTATACAATTAAATTTGCTAATTGGTGATCCCTGAGTATGTCAGTCCTATCTAAAAGGTGACATATCGTACCTATGCTGGCTACATAGTTGTGGAACTTAGGGATTACTTCTAGGGATCTCAGTCCTATCTAGCGGGTGAGTCCCCATCCCTAGGCTCGCTCGGTGTTGAATCCTACTCCTACCTGAAAGATACTGAACTGATTAATTAAGCTGAACTGATTAACTGAACTGATTAGCTAAACTAATACTAGTGGTATAGTTTAGAAGAGCTAAACTCAGTTTACTGAGTTCCATTGACCAACAGAATGTATTAATGTTTGAGGACTGACTGAGAGTACTGTAGTTACTAAGATTTTACTTAGAATACTAAAGTCACTAAGATTACTGAATTACTGAGATTTCTGAGATTTCCTGAATCACATGGTTGAGTGAGTTCTATGGATCATGTCTTGATTGAGAGTATCATGAAACATGTCATGGCTCTAGGCACACAACTAAATTGTCGGGTATAAGTACCCCCAGGACTTGATGGAAGGAAACTGACAAAACATGACTTTTCTCTTCTTGAACACATGACCAATATTCATAATTCAAAATACCATAAGTTGGGGATTTCATATAACACATAGTTCTCAAAGTCTTATACATGGAAGGGAACGCACATAACAACATGCCATAAGTCAATCAATCTAGTTTCATGAACATTCCATCAACAATCATGATGCATAACAATATCATAGAAGTCTATTTTCATAAGGGTGTAGCATGAATTTGTCATTTAGGTCACTTCTAGTCTTTTAGGCACTTTATCAAACATTTGATATGCATAAGCTTGTACATACATAGGGATTTCAGGTATCATGCTAGTTAGGCACTTTTCCTTCATCTAGGCATTTAATCAAACATATTGTAGGCATAGTACATGTAAACAACATTATACAACAAGAAAACATCATGATTCATCTCTAATTTCATAATTCAAGGGTTTAGTCATAAGGTTGCATGAATCTATAGCTATAATAATTAATCCCACGTAGAAATTCTCACCCAACATGGATTTGAATTCAATTGACCATTCTCATCATAAACAAAACATACCCAACATGAAATTCATAAAGAAATCCATAAACTTAAATTTAGAAAAGGGATTCTTTGGCTTCATGGATGAAAGGAGTCGATCAATGAACACTATGCATACCTGGGATTAGATTCTTGATGTTCTTGAACTTGAAGAATTGAAATTCCCTTAGTTCTTGAAGAAGATTGGATTTTTTTCTTGGAGATTAATGTTAGTGAGAAACCCTAATCTTGTTTGAAAATTGACCTTTCTTGAATGTTCTTGGATTTGGAATCTTAATTCTTGAATATCTTGTGGAGAGTGTGATGGGATCTTGAAGTTAATTGAGAAGAAACCCTAAGTTTGTTCTTGGGAACAAATAGGGTTAAGAGCTTTTGAAACTAAATACCAATAGCTAAATACGTGCTTTGGTGTTTTATATCATGGGGTAAGGTTTAGGGTAAGGAAAAAAGACCAAAATACCCCTACAAACTTAATTCCTAGTTGCTGAAATTATCAGCTGACGTCATGGGCTGATAAGCCGTCAGGTCTGTGATAAGCCGTCATCCCAGGTCGTCATCTAGGACCTGAAATTGATGGGTTGCTGTCTAAGTTTGATGACATTAGCTGATAAGTCATCAGAAATATGATAAGCCATCAGACAGGTCATCATAAATGTGATAAGCCATCAAACAGGTCGTCAGAAATGTGATAAGCCGTCAGACAGGTCGTCACACAGTTTCCAGGCTGATATGTTGGAGTAAAATGGGTATAAATTTTTTCTCCAATACCGTATTTGGGCGAAATTGGTACCGTTGGAAAGCTAATTCAATTATATATCTTTTGGTGGGTCATTAGCTCAAAAATTAGTAGTAAAACGATAGATATGATTATTTAAAGTTGACTATAGAAATATACTTCCAGCGAATTCAATTAGTAAGGAATGTTTTGATTCTTCTAATAGCTGGGAGTTATTTAAAGTCTTAATATACCTATATATTACTCATAAAACTATAAAATAATCATGATGTACTATGCATGAGATTGAGACATGGTGCTAATATTGGTTTGGATTTTTTGGGGTATTATAAAAACCAAAGATGTATGAGGTTTAAATGATAAAACTAAATAGTAACCGTAATAATGATGATAAACTTGGGTTTGAAACAATATCAAGGATGATTCTAGGGCCAAGGCATCTTGAACAATTATAAAAAATAATACAATCTAGTTGATTAAGTTATTTATCTTGATTGTTGATTTACGAAATTAATAATATGATTATGATCTTTTGAACCTCTAACCGTCTATTTAAAGTAGACTCACAACTATATCGTTGAGTGGGGGATGTGAGAACTAATTCAAATACATTTGTATTTCATCCGGTATTTGGGCCAATGGACCGATTAGGTATATTCCAATTCTAACCGAGAATATAGTATTTAACTCATCTTGAAGACAAGAACCCATTCCTTATGTTCCATGTTCTAAACTAATGCTACTCCTTTCAGGAATACAAAAAAATACAGATGTATTCTGAATATCGTGAATCAATAGACTCGTAAATACAAGAATATAAGAATAACCAATTATGACAATAAACTTTAAACACATTTATTGTATTATAAGAAATCATGTCCATAGTCTCAACCATAAAAAAAGGGTATTTAGATACTCATGGTCATTAAAATAATCACTATTAAAGAGTTCATAAGTAAAACTACAAGAACTACAAGTTCAAAGATGAAAAACCCTAAAGTAGAGCTTTTGATTTCTTCTCATCTCTCCAATCTTGTGTTGTTACAAATTGTCCAGTAAATATGGATAATTAATCCTTATATGTTGTTTTAGGTAGTACATAGGTTTCCCCATTCAAAACATATGCATTTACAATTTTTCCCCTAGCTTAAATGAGTGAAAACCAACTTTTAGACATCCAAGGGAGGAGTTATGCCGCATGACCAAGACGGTGTGACACAGTCCCATAGAACATGCCTAATAGTATTACCTCTCCCTAGTGGGTGCGGTTCTAGATCTCTCCCATGATATTCGGGGTGCGGCGCAAGGCCCCCTCCTCACAGTGAGGGTTTATCCAATTTTTGCTCTCTTCTTCTGGTCAGGTTGTTCCTTATCTCTCCACCTTTTGTGGCTTATTTGTAAGCGTTATTTATCTTTCATAGCTCCTCCAATAGATTCTACAATATCTTATAACAAATATTAGTCCATACAACACAATAGAGCTCATCAAAATATGATAGAGCATGCATAGCATAGGCTAGCCTAATTAGTTTCATGTCTAAACTCTATTTGATCATTTTGATTCTTGAATGGTTTCAAATGCACCTCAATATGTCTCAACATTTAACTTAGCACAAAAATATACGTTATACTTCATTAAGAACATTAAGTTATCCTCAAACTTAGCTAAACATGCATAGATAATAACAGTTAAGTGTATAAATACAACTAAGATCTATTAGACTGCCAAAGCTCAAAAGACTAGATACCAAGGAGGTTTGCATTGTAATATGGACCCAACTCTAGAATAAGCTATTGTTCTGACTATACAAAGTGATAAAGATTTGAATAGAAAAAGCACCAGAAAGGTTGATTCATGAAAAAGTTAAAGGAACAGAGTACTGAGGTGCCGCCGAAGAGCAATGAAGTAGACTACATCAGTTGCTGATACCATTCTCACAGAAGTATATCAAAGTAAGAGAAGTGGCAACAATTAAGAAATTACTTGATCTACTGACACGTTGCAGTGCATTCCCTAGTGTACAAAGTATCGGAATGATATAGTGGACAATAAGAAAAGATTAATAAAATATTCTTCAGTAGCACTGACAAAATAATGCTCGGCTCAGATACAAAATAGATTATCAAATAAACTTAAAAGATAGAGTCTTATAATATATTACAGTTAATTACATATTAATAAGAATGAATCAAGCCATTTTTCATATCAAAAAAGGCTAGAATTATCCCAAGTTTGAGTTTATTATTTTATGAGAACTTATAGAAGTACTCCTTAATTTTTAATATATGTTTCTTGTAAAATATTATCTATTCCTTGGTGAATAAATTTATCAAATATTTTCAATAATAGGAGCTAACATGCAATCAAGTTAATGATCAAAACATGTAATACGATCCATAAATCATCAAAAATAAAATATATAAATTTTATTTGAAAAATATAAAGCCTCTTATTTATGTTTGAATTTAGATCACCAATATCATTTAACCGTACCTAATACATAAGGCTTAAGTCAAGTGCTTCACTTTTCTTATCAACAACAACGTTACTAGTGAAAATTGACAAGTGGGGTTTAAGGAGGATAAAGTATATAAAAATCACACTTTTACCTCGTAGTGATAAAGAGATTATTTTTGAAAGACCCTCAAATTAAATGCAACAAATCAAAGTAGATATGATAAGGAAAAAATAACAGCGCGGAAAATAATAGCAACAATAATAACAATGCAGTGTGATAATTGAAACACAATAATTACGTGATAAAGGAATCAAAAGCAGTACATTATAAGAATAAGGTTACACTATGATATACAACACTCCACTATCCATGACCCTTCTATATATCATAACTCGTGATCTTTATACCTCCTATCTAGTTAATGTACTTTGCAAGTTGGAGCTGATCCATGTCCTGTCTAATCACCTCTTCCCAATACTTCTTTAGCCTAATCTTACCTCTCCTCCTATGCACTATATTTAACCTTTCAAACCTTCTCATTTGAGAATCTATGCTTCACCTTATCATATGCTCAAACCATCTCAACATTGCGCCTCTCATCGTGTCCACAATAGGGGTTATCCCCATCTTGTTTTGGATATCCTCAGTACTGTTCCTATCACCTCTAGTATGTATACACATCCATCTCAACATTCTTATTTTATCAACATACATCATTTGAACATGATATTTTTAATTAGCTAACGCCTCATCCCATATAATAAAGTCAGTTAACCACCACTTTATGTAACTTATCTTTAAATTTTGGTGGGACCTTTTTATAAAATACGACTCCAAAAGGAAGTCTCTTCTTCATCCATGTAATACGAATACGATATGTCAAATCATCATTGATGTCTATACTTTCTAGAATTAAAGATACAAGATACTTGAAATTATCTCTCTTAGGAATAGTTTGTGCATTAAGATTTACTTCCAAGTCTTCCTCATGCATTGTATCTTATTTGAACTCTAAATATTCGGTGTTGATCAGGATCAACTTGAATCTTCTATACTCCGATGTCTATTTCGACTCTTCAACCTAGCATTAACTTTAACTTTATTGAGTATTTCATTAATTAGTGTTATGTCATCTGCAAATAACATATACCAAAAAGTATTGCATCAATATTATGTCATCTTGAATATGCTGTATCAATTTATCTATCACCAAGATAAATAAGAATGAACTAGATGTTGATCCTTAGTATAATCATATCTTGACTGAAAAGTGCTTCAAATATCCACCCACCGTTCTCATCCAAATCTTGAATTTAGCCTCCATGTCCTTCTTTGCCCTAATATTCACTTTTCTTATCCTAAAGTTACTACTGGCAGTATAACATATCAATACACATTTAGAAAATCAATTTAAGAAAAATAAATCAATGTAATTTAATAGTGTAAAAAAAAACTGATTATCGGATGCAACATGTATGTTGAAAAAATAAATAATTAGAAAAATATGCCTTATGTTAATAATGTTCCCTTTCTCACTCTAACTCTAAACTAACATTCCCTTTCTCTCTCTAACTAAAGGTCCTTTCAACATCTCTTTTGACGGAACTGGGTCTTCTCCGATGAAGCAGATACCGCCAGTGTAAAAACATCGACGACAGGTAGCTATTCTCTGTCTCCCCCTCGCTCCCTTCCCCTATTACCAGCCTTTATCCCTCGCTGGCAAAAGAGAGATAAGAAGAGAGCAACTTTCTTATCTGTAATCTGCTCAGGCGAACTGGTTTGCCGGCCGCTGGGGGTAAAGATAGCAGACACAGAAAAGAAGGAGGGGGTTTCCTAAAGACCTTGCGACCCTAGAGCATATTTGAACCGGTGACTTCACGATGATCATTCGGCGGATTTTCAGTGAAGGAATCTCGGCGACCATTTTCTACCCTAATTGGCTAGGTTCCACCATAGCACGCTAGAGCTGAGAACTTGATCTGCATATCTCAGTGACTTCTAACCTTTGAACTTTATTATTTCATGATTTTTTTGGTTTATTCACTGCTTGTAAGTTGTGTGAGATATTTTTTTCTGTTAATTGGGTTTCTAGTACCTTTTATTCTTCAAACTTGGTTGTTCTGTGTGCTTTGCGTGTACCTTTACTATTTTTGCTATGTTGAACCTTTTTTGTTGCTTTTTTTGAGTTGTGGATGAGGTGGTAAATGATGTCTTAGGGTCATGTCCTAGGGTACTAGGGTGTTGTTGGGGATAGTTATTGGGTTAAATTTAAGATGCAGAGAGTGTGGTATTAGGAGAGGGGATTGGAGAGATGATACGTTGATGGTAGGGTCATAGAACATAGGGACCCTTAAGGGTAAGTCGATAGAGCTGGTAAAGATTCTCAATAAGAGAAAGATCAATATTATGTGTGTTCAGGAGAACAAATAGGTAGGTTCTAAGGATAGAGATATGGATGGGTATAAGTTATGGTACTCAGGTAGTGAGAGGAGTAGGAATGAAGTAATTATCTTGGTGGACGAAGAGCTTAGGAGGTAGGTAGTGGAATTTAATAGGGTTAGTAATAGGGTGATGAATATTAATTTGGTCATTGGGGTTTTTTCATTGTGCATTTGTAGTGCGTGTACGCCTCAGGTGGGCCTAGACGAGTAGAAGAAGAGGAGATTTTGGGAGTTTTTGGATGATGTGGTACGAGGCGTGCCTACCTCGAAGGAGATTTTCATAGGAGAGGACATCAATAGGCATATTGGGTCTTTGCTGTTCGGGTATGATGATGTGCATGGAGGCTTTCATTTTGGCGTTAGGAATAAGGAGAGAGCTGCTCTTTTGGATTTTTCGATGGCCTTTGGATTGGTAGTTGTGAATTCCAAATTTCTAGAGAAGGAGGAGCACCTGGATTCTTTTTGTAGTAGGTTAGCTAAGACCCAGGTTAAATTTTTGCTACTTAGGAAGGGGGATAGAGTTTTGTGTAATGATTGTAAGGTTTTTCTGAATGAGAATCTTGCTACCCAACATACACGTTTGGTGATTGATTTGGTTATTAAAAAAGGCAAGAAGTGGAGGGGTGGGGAGGATAAGTCTAAAATTAGGTGGGGTGGCCTAACTCTAGATAATGCTTTGGAGATAGGGGCGAAGTTGGAGGGGATGGGGGCGTAGAAATATAGGGGGCGTGAACAGTATATGGGATAGGGCTGGGATTTGTATTAAAGAGACTGCTAGAGAGGTTTTTCATATATTGAAGGGCTGGTTTGGCCGGCATCGGGGGGACTGGTGGTGGAGTGAACAAGTTAAGGAAAAGGTGGAAACGAAAAAGGCGATGTACGTTAAATTGGTTGAGGGTAAGGACGAAGAGAAGAAATGGGTGAGCAAGGAGGAGTACAAGTTAGCTAAGAAGGAGGCTAAGTTAGCAGTTACAACTGCTAAGACAACAGCTTTTGAGAAACTTTATTCGGGTTTAGAGGAGAGAAATGGAAAAGAGGTTGTATAGGTTTGCCAAAGCTAGGGAGCGTAAGGGTTGGGATCTGGACCAAGTGAAATGCATTATGGAAGAAAATGTCAGAGTTTTAGTGGAGGACGTTCTAACTAAGAAAAGATGGCAGTCGTATTTTCATAAGCTCTTGAATGATGAGGAGGACAGACGTAGTGTGTTAGGAGAGTTAGATCACACTAAGGATTTTTGTGATTTTGGATATTATTGGCATTTTAAGGTGGAGGAGGTCTATGAGGCTATTGGCAAGATGCAAAGGAATAGGACGATGGGGCCCGATGAGATCTCGATGGATTTTTAGAAGTTTGCTAGTGAGGTAGGGTTGAGGTAGCTAACCGACCTGTTTAACAATATTTTTAAGTCCGCCAAGATGCCCGAGGTGTGGAGATGGAGCTCGATGATTCCTTTATATATAAACATAGGTGAGATTTATAGTTGCAACAACTACTATGGTATTAAGTTTCTAAGTCACACAATGAAGATTTGCGAAAGGGTGTTGGAAAAGAGGTTGAGGAAGATTGTGTCTATTTTGGAGAATTAATTTGGATTTATGCCTGGTCGCTCGACGACTGAGGAAATTCACCTAGTGCGGAGGCTGGTCGAGCAGTATTGAGAGAGGAATAGGGATATCCACATGGTGTTTATCGATTTGGAAAAAGCGTATGACAAAGTTCCTAGGGAGGTCCTTTGGAGATGTCTGGAGGCGAGGGGGGTACCAATGGTATACATTCGATTAATAAAGGACATGTATGAGGGGGCGAGGACTCGAGTAAAGACGGTGGGAGGGGATTCGAAGAAATTTTTGGTCTTGATAGGGTTACACCAGGGATCGACTCTTAGTCCATTTTATTCACTGTGGTAATCGATGTGTTGACGCGAAGTATCTAAGGAGAAGTACCTTAGTGTATGCTTTTTGTGGGTGATGTAGTCTTGATTGGCGAGTCGGGTTGAGGTGTTAATGATAAATTGGAGGTCTGGAGACAAACCCTTGAATCTAAAGGTTTTATGTTGAGTAGGACCAAGACGAAATACTTGGAGTGCAAGTTTAGTGATTCAAGGCAAGAGGACGAGGTGGTGGTGAAGTTGGATTCTCAGATAATTTGTAAGAGGGATAGTTTTAGGTATCTTGGGTCTATGATTCAGAGGAATAGAGAGATTGATGAGGATGTCTGTGACCATATTGGGGCAGGTTGGATGAAATAGAGGCTCGCCTTGGGGATTTTATGCAATAAAAAGGTGCCTCCCAAGCTTAAAGGCAAATTCTATAGAGTTGCAGTCTGGCTGACAATGTTGTACAAAGCAGAGTGTTGGCCTGTTAAGAATTTTCACGTTCAAATGTTGAAGGTGGCGGAAATAAGAATGTTGTATTGGATGTATGGATTTGCGAGGGCGGGTAAGGTTAGGAATAAAATTATTCGAGAAAAGGTGGGGGTGGCTTCGGTGGAGGATAAGATGCGGAAAATGAGGTTGAGATGGTTTGGTCATGTGATGAGAAGGGGCACGGATTCCCTAGTTCGTAGGTGCGAGAGGTTGGACTTGGAGGGTTTCAAGTGGGGTAGGGGTAGACCGAAGAAGTACCGAAGATGAGTGATTAGATGTGACATGGGGAAGTTACAGGTTATTGAGGACATTACCCTCGATAGGAAGGTATGAAGGAAAAGTATTAAGATAGAGGGCTAAGGTGTGGGGTCGAGTCGTAGTCTATAGCTAGGAGGTTTTGGTGTAGCTAGGTCAGTAGTTAAAGGGTTGGGGGGGGGTGGGGGGTCCTTGGTTTGTTATTGTACTTTATGTTTGTGGATAGCATATCTTTGTTAGTTTATCTTGTTGCGCACCTCCGACGTTTTTTTGTATACGGTCCTTTGTCTTGAGCCGGGGGTCTATCGAAAATAGACTCTGTACTTCTTCGGAGATAGTGGTATGGACTGCGCACACTTTACCCTCCCTAGACCCCACTATGTGGGAATATATTGGGTTTGTTCTTGTTGTTGTAGAAAAATACGTGCCTTGAAGGTACTTCTTTTGCCACCTGTATATATGCTTGTGAATAGGTTTCAGTAGACAAATCTCTATAAACTATGTTATTTGTGTAATTTTAATTTATGTAGCACAAATGATATTTAAAGTGTTAATCAAATTTTATTAATATAAATTTTTAAATAATTTAAATTATTAATCATTGTAATTCAGTACATTTTACATATTTATCAAATAATTTATGTTACTAGCTTTGTCTCAATTTTAGAATTTAGAGAGTCAATCAAATTTTTACTAATGTATTTTTTAAATATTTTAAATTGTTAATCATTGTGATTTATAGTATCTTTCAATGTAAATTCAAATAATTTATATTATTTGCTTTATCGCAACTTATGTGACACTATTAGAATTTCAAAAGTCAATTATATTTTTTACTATATGTTTTTAAAATATTATAAGATTTTAATAGTTATGACTTATAATTTTTTTTTTGCATAATTTTTAAATATATAATATTTTATCAAAGTAAAATAAACAAAATACTAAATTTTCAAATAATGTTAAATTAGAAAACATCATTTGGATCAACAAATTACTAAATTAAAACATGCAAACCATAAAATGCCAAAACTATCACATAATTAATGTGACACAAATATAATTTAGATAATCAATCATATTTTTAATATGTTTTTACCTATTTTAAATTGTTAGCTATTGTAATTAATAATATTTTTTAATGTAATTTTTAATTAATATATGTTACTCTCTTTGTCAATTTTTTGTGGCATTGATAACCAATTATATTCTTATAAAATTAAATTTTACCCTTGACCAACTTTTATTGGGTGAAAATCACCCCGCACCCCCTTAAGAATCAAATTTTCCATTGAACAATATAAATGCTTCCTCCATTATTTTATTTGTCGTTTTTATAATTATGTTATCCTTTTTTTTATAATTTACATTTTCAAAATCATGATATTTTTTAATTTTTTAAATCCGTATAGTACATTTTCTTTTAAAAAGTTGATATTATTTTCTAGACAAACAAACAAAAGTGAGAAGTATTAATTGAGTATATATACATAAATAATTTTAAATGAAATAAAAGATCGGAATACTAAAATTATTTTTAATAATAATAACAATTATAATAATAATAGTAAAATCCAATCTCAATTTTTACAATTGAAAATAACAGGTTATACTCCCTCCGTGTAAAAAAAAATGATCTAATTTGACTTGACACGGTGTTTAAGAAAATAAAGAAGACTTTTAAATCTTATAGTCCTAAATTAAAGTTTAGTCAAATCTACCAAAATGTGCTTTAATCACGTGATCTTAAACATGTTGTGTGGAAAGTAGGATTAAAAATATTATCAAAAAAGAAAATAATCATTCTTTTTGAAATAAAGTAAAAAAAGAAAATAAATCATTCCTTTTTTAACCGAAATATAAAAATAACTAGTAAAAATAAAGATATGTTTTTTTACAAATTAATACTTAAAATTTACTTATATTGTAAATAAATTTTATAATTTCAAGTATTTCACTAATGATGACCAAAACTCATTTATCTATATAAACAATAGGAAATAAGTGATAAGTAAATCTTAAAAGCCAAACACATATGCAGGCTCTTAAGTTTAACGAAAAATTGAAGTTAGACACTTAAATTTAACAATGTTCCAATTGAAGACAATCTGTGCATAACTTTGTTCAAATTAGACACAACAAACTGACTTGGCAATTCACAAATGACCCACGTATAATTAATTGTATGCATGAAAAATAATATTTCACATTAAAAATATATATTCCACATATTAAAAATATTATTCCCACATTTGCTTGAGTTAAGTAGTTTATGCGAAATTATACTTAATTCGCTATTGACTAACTAACAAACTTTTTTCGAAGGCCCTACAACATGAGATACTTGAAGAATCCCCTTTATATGAAGGAAATTAAATTTATTATATGACTTGCAAAATAATATTTCACATATTAAAAAGGTGGAATACATTTGATCTTTTTTTTTTCATTTAGACACCTAAATTATAAGGTTTCAGTAATGACCCTGACACGTTCATAAAAATGGATCATGATGACACTTATCGCGGCTCAGGCTTGATAAGTAATTCAATCACCCAAACTGCTAAAGAAAACACAAAATATACAATAACATGCACTAAGACAAAACTTCTAGAACGAAAGGCCCTAAACCATATGTAAAATCAGAAGTATTAAAGATATCTCAAAATATAATGTCATAGTGTAAAAGCATCTAATAGAATATTCAAAAATTAATAATAAATATCTATCTCTGAAAATCAAAATAAAGACAATAGGGATAGATGAGGTCTGAATCAGCCCTAGACTGTCATCACCCATTTTACAAGTCATGATGTCACCTACTACTTATCCAGTCCATAGGTAAGTCAAACCATAGCCCAAAAATATGCGTAACTGACTAATTTAGTGGAAAATGACCCAAAAGGTCGGAAATCAACAATTTAATACTTATCGTAAAGACAGGGCAATAAATATCATCAAAGTTAGATAAAATATAGAAAACCATTCCACGACCTAGTAATAGTGGTACAAGAACGACTACAAATCTACTACAAGTTCTGAAATAGTCAAATACAATTTGTCTCAAAAATAAAAGACTAGGCATAGATAAATAGAAGGAAAAAGTGGCAATACTGACTCAAAGAGCTCACTGAATCTCTGAAATCCAATCACAACACGAGTGTCAAATCAGCGGCAACAACTAGTACTCAAATCTACACCAAAAAAGTACAAAAGCGTCGTATGTGTACCAAAATCATGGGTACTTAGTAGGCATCATTGAGAAAATGAGCTAAATCATGATATAAATGTGATAAAAGTCAAGATAAAATAATTTAAGTCAAGGTAAAAGATTAGTCAACATCCAAATCATGCTTTAGTCATGATGGATATCTTAAGCCCACCATGGACCAGAGTCCACTCCCTTAGCCTAACCTCAAGAGCACAATAATCATAAAAATAAAGTGAAAGCCAATCGGACCAATAATAATAATAAGTATAGATGAATCAAATGACGATTCAAAGAATTCAAATAACAGTCCACTTACACTTGTCGATGAAAGCCTCTAAAATTAGAAAAGCATCTAAGTCGGGAAATGCCTCCAACTATGACAAAAAAGAATCTAAAATTACTATGGCAATAAAGAAAAAATAATAAATTGACAAGGCCTTTCGAAGGATGGAGACTCACCACTTCATAGTAACTCAACAAACGTGCTCAACCACCTAACGCTGCATAAACGCAACAGAAAACCCTTTGGGTCCTACATCATGAAATGATGTAGCGTCTAGGTACGGTCGGTGGGATAAGCACTGGCATGTAACTCTGGAAATAAAGATAAAATAATGCATTTACTAAAATCTATTCATAAAACACATGCACCATATTCATGTACATATATATAGGATATCGGGATAGGGAAAAGGATTATGAACATGAAAGTTTAAAGATTTAACCTAAATTGTGTAGCTCAATCCATCCTAAAGACACCCATGGGCTATATGGGTTCATCTCCCACCATTGGAAGGGCCCCAGTGCGTGTTAGCCACATGAACCGAGAAAAAATAAAAGAAAAACTAAAGCCACCAGAGCCATAGTCATCCCAATATATATATATATGTATGTATATGCATATATATATGTATTTATATGTATATATATATATGTATCTGTATATTTATATACATTCACACATATCTATATACATACATACATACATATATATATACACATATATATTTATACACACACATATATATATATATATACATACATACATATATATATAAATATATCAAGTGCGCTACAAGTAAATGTGGTTTTTAGTGTTCGTTTTCATGGGACTTACACCTTCATGTTGCACATAAATCGATCCATTAACCCATGAGTCATTCATTAAGGCATTTATCACTTGGTGTCGTCATACCAATACGATTGGAAACTAAATTAACTATGCCAAATCAAATTCACATAACCAAATTGGACTCCCAATTTCTAATTAAAATCTAAAACCAAGACCACCAAGGCCATCAAAAAATATTTTTCTTCATTTATCTTTTAATGTAATGCGTTGGGTCCAAAAACAAGTTAAAAGATGGAATTTTTCATATTTAAAATCAAGTTTACAAAGTGGGTTGAGGTTAATACAATTATAAAGCTAAAATTTCATCAACATAGTGGAAACCCATGCCCCTATTCTAACATTTTATTCAATGCACCAATTTAGGCCTAAAAATATCAATGTAAAGCGTGAATAATCAATTTAGAACATGAGATAAGTTATTCAATCAGTAACAACCAAAATAATTAAATTAGATAAAAATCCATTCAATTAATGCCACAATGTAAAATAAAGTTAGGAAAAGAGAAACATGCCTGAAATACTAAAGGAATTAAAAAAAATTCAGAGTTTAGAGCTTGAAAGGTGAATCCCTTGTAAATGCTTTAGATTTTCTTGGTTTAAGTGCAAACGTAATACCCCGCAAGATCTTAGTCAAATTTCCAGCTATTTGTTCTATGCTTAAAGGGCTTAAAGCAATTATTTCACATTAAGTTCAAGTGACATGGCAACTTTAACCCCCCTAAGATTCTAAATATTTTCATTTTGTCCTTCTCGTGTTCGAACGTTGATTTATGAGTTGAAATATGTTTAGGAATGTTAAAAGGGTCATCTGGGAGAGTTTTGGAATTTTTAAAAGAGGTTCAGGATAATTTTGGACCACAGAGGCAGTATGCCTCCACGTTCTCAACGTGCCATATAGGCTAGCCCTCTGAGATATGCAGCGTGTCACACAGGTTAGTCTCCGCAATATGCGGTATTTCACAAAATATAAAATAATCTTATAAGGGTCTACCAAACTAAATGAGGTCATGGCCTAAAGCGGGCTAGAGGGTCCCACTTCTAATTTTCTAAGTCCATTATAAGGCAAGTTCTATCCTAGACTAGGCTAAGGTATCTAAATCCACTTTTAGATACTAAACAAGCCTTAAATAACCATAAGATGGAAATTCTACTTAATACATGATCAACTAAGTCAATTATTCCTAAGTTACAATTTCAAAATAACTTAAACAGTCCAACTACCCCAAATATTTTATGATCATATTTCCAACACCTAAATCCCCTCCCAATTTAGCACAACATAATAGGTATACTATGAAATAGCTCAATCTGTGAGGAGAGTAAATATAGCATACCTGGACGCCAAGAAAAGCCCAAAGAATTCTCCAAACAATAAATTTTCCCTTTCGGGAAGCTTTTGCAAGGTGCTACACTATAAAAATATCACGACTCAATTTACGAGTCATGATGGCGCCAACTAAATTCTGCCATAAGGTAAACCAAATCATAACCTAGAGCTAACACAATGGGTTAATTAGGTAGGAAATGCCCAACATAGGCCAAATTTCAAGAACACAACATGCAAATAAATAAGTATTTTAAATAGATAACATAGACAATATACAATACCAATCTCAAGACCTGATGGAATCATTACAAGAGCATCTAATGTCAATGATACAACTTAAAAGACTTTGAATATAGTTAATACATCTGTCTCGATAGAAAAGACAGAATAATAATAAGATAGAAGGAAATAGGTAACTTGGAACTCCAAAAGCTCACCCTATGTCTAAAAAATCAACTCTACACAAACAACGATCAATGACAAAAAATAATAGTTAGATCTGCACCAAGAAGGAACAAAATTATAGTATGATTACCAAAATAATGGGTGCTCAGTAGGCATCACCGACCTTCCGAGCTAAATCATGATATAAGATTTATAAAATACAAAATAGCATACACTAAGTCAAGGTAGAGAATGAACCTGAATCATCTCCAACATCACTGTACATAATAAGAAATTAACTCAAATAATAATATAACATACGGCATCAATGTATATTAATATCACCGAGAAAACATACATAAATAATTTGGAAAAATAAAGCATAAGCATCTTCATAGACAAACATAATTAAAAAATTGGCTCCCATGCGCCAATTGGAACAGAAAAGTAAAGAACTTATCACATCCTCACATATGACCTTAGAGTACACTCAAGAGAAGAATAAAACAATCAGTCAACTCAATAGTCAACTTTCATCATCATTTCATCATTATTCCACACTTATCATAATATGTCATTTACCAATATTATCACAACCCTTCAATCATTAGACAAAGTACTCACATTCTATAATAACATCATTATTTAACAATCTTAGTGTCAATATACACTCCTCATAATTTATAAGTTAACCATCTCTTATCAACTAATCCATTCGGCTACTGCTCATCATAACCTTTACCCGTTATTTAACCATTAATTAGCCACTAAATATTATTCATTAGAAAATCATCATTACTAAGATAACATCATTTATTATCTAATCCACATTTACCAACTAACCCTCGATTGTCAACTAGTCATTATTAGACTCTTAAAAAATATCCACCATGAATCATCAATTATCACTAATCTTTCGTTATGATAAATCATTAATTATCACTAAGCGTAAATCATCACTAATCACCAGCTATACCTCTTTGTAAATGTTTAATACTAAATGTCTATAACTGGCATAACTAATTTCAAAACATACACAAATTTTATATAAGTGAATATAAAGATATGATTACCATATATAATGCTAGACGGACTCGAACCGATAGATATTTATGTAAGTACATCAATATAATCATCCTCTGGATTTTTCGGGTATCAATATCATCATACTGTCCTCTAGCCTTGACGGGCATCATCATATCATCATAATATACTCTAGTCTTACCGCGCATAATTCTATCCTTATAATATCCTTCAGCCTTATTGAGCATCATCATATCATCATAATATCCTCCAGCCTATCGAGCTCCATTATAATATCCTCCGGTCTTACTGGGCATCAATATTTTCTCATAATCATATTCAGTGGCAAAATCAATAGCATAAGCAATCATATAAAAAAGTATCATGATTTTACAAATAGTGAATGACATGACTTTTGAAAATAATTAACAAGCATGATTTTTCACATAATTCATGACAGAATTGCTAACATCATCATTAGAAATGTGTTCTAGCATGTTTTCCAGTTTAATTTCTTAGCATGATCATAATCATAAGCAATATCATGAGAAATTACTCATTAATTGCCTATTCAATGACCTATCATTAGCATAAAGATAAGCTTATCAATAGCTTAAGCAATACCTAATCCATGACATAGTCTATAGCTTATTTATAGCACGGTCCATAACATAATTTATGGCTTCGACAATGTTATAGTCAAGGGCTCATTTAGTAGTAGATAATCCAATCATTAACCACAATAATAGCATAACCAATATTTCATCATAATCTTAACCAATATATCATATATATGGCATAATCGTTAGGCATTACTTCTAACATCATTCATCATAACCAACAAGTAACAAGATTCCTCAATGTTACCTCATAATGGAATTTTCTAAGCATATTAAAAACATAAAAAGTGTTCAAGATAGCTAACATCAATCTCGGCTTAAGGTGGGTCAAAGAGCCCACTTCTAAATCTCCAAAATACATACGAAGTCAATTTCTATCCCAGACTAGGCTAAGGTATCTAAACCCACTCTTAGATGTATAGCAAGCCATAATTAGTCCTAAGGTAAAGGTTCTTCTCAAACACAACCACTAAGCCCCTAACACAACTAAGTCAACCTTCCTTTGGTGTGAGAAACTAAGGCCACTTCACCTTGAGCATTATTAACTAGAGCATTTTACTTAATTTTATGGCAAACCAAGGCATTCTCATGATAACCATAAGTAATGAAGTTTAATGCACCTAGGTTCAAGGTAATAAGCTAAGTATTTCAACTCTACCATTTCAATTTAGCCTAAACTATCCAACTAAACCCAATCCCTGTATTTCATTAATCCCATAATAAAACTCATCCCAAATCCAACACAAATCATAAGAATACTATAAGAAAGCTCAATCTAACAAGGGAAAAACCTAGTCTACCTTAGCCCCAAAGAAAGCTCACAAATTGCTAAACCATCGCCTTTTCCTTTCGAGAAGCCTCTTCAAGATGCCAAGCTATCAAAGAACGTTCTACTCATCAATATGAGATACCCATATTGCAGTATTGCATACCCATATTGCAGTATTGCACTCAGATCCAACACTACAAGAAATATAGTTTTTTGTGACAACTTTCAATGGTGACACAAAAGTTGCCATAAAAGTTAGGATTTTTGTGGCTGCATACAAAGGTTGCCACAGAAGGTATAAGATTTAGGGGCGACCGTTAAAGTCGCCACTAATAATGACATATTTAGTGGCAACTATGTGTAGGTTGCCACAAATATGTAGTAATTTTTCCAATAAAATTTGGGTTAGTGGCGACCTAGGAATTGTCGCTACAAAAAGTATTTTGTGGTGACTTAGTCGCCACTAATAATGACATATTTAGTAGCGACTATGTGTAGGTCGCCACAAATATGTAGTAATTTTTTCAATAAAATTTGGGTTAGTGGCGACTTACGAGTTGTCGCTATTAAAAGTCTTTTGTGGCGACTTAATCGGTTTTTAAGGGAGATTTGTTGTGTCCATCTTTTTTTGTAGCCACTAATACTTCTACTTTGTTATTCTACCCACTTATATGGGTAAATTAAAAATTTTTTAGTGGTTATAATTGTTGACACCTAATTTTGACCTCCTGGTACTACATTTAGGCTGATATTTTAGCAAAATTATTAACTTTTAAATTTTAGTATCTTTTACACATTTTTCTTGCATTAAACAAATTTTTGATGTGCCACATTCATGATTTAAAATGTACAAATTATTTTATTAAATTTTTGATATCATTTTTTATAATTTATTAATTCAAATATAATATTTTTACATAATTTTGTTAAATTATTGGTAACTGTGCATACTTACATAATTGCAAATACATTTTCTACTTTTTTATTATTTAGTATTATTTATTTTATTATTAATTATTATTATCTATTATTATTATTATTTAGTTTATACTATTATTACTATTATTTAGTATTATTTACTATTATTTAAATAACAGCCTGAATTAAAATCACTTTGTCGAAATTCATTTATCTTTTAGCCATTTTCTATCATATTTTACCTAATTTAATACTAATTTTAGCCTAATTGATGACATTTTAATTTTGGGACATCTTTTTAAATGATTTTAATCTCAGCCATTGATCTGAATTGATCCAACGGCTGAGATCAGATTACCCCCCCATTTCTTTTAAAGGATAAACAAAACCCTAATCCAAAATATTTTTTTCTCCAAATTCATCCGTCTCTCTCTCTTTTCTCCCTCTTCATCTCTCCAAAAACCCTCCACCTCCACCTTCTCTTCACCGCCATCCACCGCTGGCCAGTGAAATAACCCCCAAGGCCTTATCTCTCCATCCTCCCTCTACATCAGAGCCATTACTTCGATGTTCTAGAAAAACCACAATGGTTGAGCCCCAAGTATACTGATTTTGGTAGTGATAATGGAATTCTTCAACCTGTTTATGAAATCGTTAATGAGAATGATTTTTGTCACATAGTTTAACTACTCTTGAAATCCTTGCATTGCATAAATTGTTTAAGAAACACAAATTGGTTTTGGTTGGTTTCACATGATTTTGGAAAGTCCTTGGTGGCCAAGATTTTGGTTTAAATTAGAAATAGTGGAGTCTAATTTGGTTTAATAGTTTATACGACATAAGGTAATACACTTGCAAGATCTAATTTTGGTATGGCGATACCAATGGTTAATGCCTAATTAAAAGACTCCTTGGTAAATGGTTTGGTTATCTGTAAACTGCATAATTGGGCTTAAAGGGGGTTAAGTAGCCAAGCCGTGGAAGATAGAGGTTCCGACGGGGACCGATATTGGAAACTCATATTTGCTGATATACGGGTGGCCTTGGTGCTGCATGTATGATGCCATACTTATTATTAGGGATGTACTAGTCATCCTAGATTTTTTTGTCTCCAATCGTGCGACTAACACGCACTAGGCCTTTTCAGCAGGGAGAGACGAATCCATTTAGCCCGTGGGTGGTTTTAGGACGGCCAAGCTACACAATCCAGGTTAATATTTTAAATGCATGCTAAACCTTGTTCCCTATCCCATCATGATGTATATTTATATATGTGATTGCTTATGGTTATTTGTTTTAGTTTGAATGATGGTATTATTTTATCTTTATCCTTGAGTTACATGCTAGCTTTTGTCCTTATTTAGAATGTGTAGATCATTTTGCTTGGCATGTTAATTTTACATGATTAGTTCCTTTCCATTTTTGTTAAGCTGCCCATATCAATATTTGTCTGCCTTGTTTATTTTCCTGGATTAATTCTTCTTTAGAAAAATAATAAATAATACCTCTTCATATGCGCCTATTTATGGCAGACGCTACAAATTCTCCTCTTTTAAGTTGATTATTATTATCTGATTTTAAAAACTACGCACTACATACATCACTGCATAATATATATAGAGAGAGAGATATAAAGAGCGAGATAAAAGTGATTCATACTTCTATTTTAACAACTACTTTATCGTTACATGCTTAATATAAAAAATAAGTTACAAACATAATTGTGAAGCCAACAAGCATAGAAAGCTAAGTTACACAAGCATGGAAAATAGAGAAATCGTTTTAAATTATATGCTCACAAAAACCCTTATATTTCTTTGCATTCTAACTCACCCAAAAAACAGAGAAATTATATGTTTGCAAAGCTTTGATGGAACAATTTCAGATAATTTTAAATATTTTTTGTTTTGCTTCTTTATTTTTTGTGTTAGTAATTAAAAATTGAATAAAAGTAACTCAACTAAAAGGAGTTTTTATCCTTTTAGTTCCACTAAAAGAAAATTGATTCTAATGAGTTTAAAGTTCCCTATGGATCCATTTTATGTTGATTGTACGTAACATTTGACTACAAGGCAAGGTGTAGCCTCGTGTATTATCAGTTGATTAACATATTTGTTGTAACGCTCTGTGAAGCATATTTATATATATTCTGGTTAGCTGATAGGTTTTCGATAGGCCTATTTACAAAGGAAACTCTGAAATTTTTTTTAAAAAATTTTGAGAGTTAACAGAATTTTAGGACCACATAATGGATAAAATGAAGTGGAAGTTAAGTAAATAATCTCATGAGTGTCTTAGATAATTCTTAAGTCCTTAAGAAAAAAAGGGTTAGGAATTGATATGCCTAGCATGAATAAGTTTGGTGGTGTTAGCTGAATTGAGATCTTTCTTTTTAACTGGCCAGATCTTTCTGTTAGCTTCATTGTCCTTTTAGACTATTTTGTTTTAGTAAGTTAGAATTGAAGCTTCACTTTTTTTTTTAATTTTAGGAACAATTAATTTCATGATAGGAATTGTTAGCAATGAGAAGTTTGAAGATATTTTATGATTTTCTTTCTCATATGTATATCACATTGATTTGTTACCCATTTAAAACTATATAATTCTCTTATGGTGAAATATATTTTAATATCGTATTTGAACCTTTAAGTACTATAGTTGTATTATTATATAATTTATATTTTTTTCTGGGATAAAAGTGAGTATTAGTGGCAACCCATAGTTGCCGCAAAACGTGAGTATTAGTGGTTGCCACAAAAAGGAAGTATCCACAAAAAGTCAATTTTAAAAAAAAATTCAACCTTTTGTGGCGACAAAAGATCGCCACTAAAGCATTTGTGGCGGCAATGGTCACGGGTAAAGCCTCATCTACAGTGGCGACTATCCCAACATAAATTTTTTGAACATTGTTATATGGCGTATTTGCTTCTTTTTTTGTGGCAAGTTTTGTCCCACAGAATGTATGTGTTGTGGCGTCTTACATATGTCGTCATAAAAAACTTTTAGTTACTGAAGTAATAGCTGCGACTCTTATGTTGCCACTAAAAATTATTAGTGGCGATTATCAAACTTTAGCAGTGGCTTTAGTCGCCACAAAAAGTTAAGATTCTTGTAGTGCAATAACCATGCCAAAAATCCTATGTGGTTTCTACTCATGAAAAGTCACATTTTCAAGACCAAAACAATATGATATCAATCTAACGGAATCAAAACCCTAAAAAATGGGTGAAAACCATGAAAATTTTGGGCTAAAATCAGCCCTAAAGGATTTGGGGCTTTGGTCAAATAATCAAGAAATTCAAGCATGAATTTAAAGGATTCTTACCTTAAATCCGATGATATTCTTGAAAATACATGTTAATCAAGCTCCCAAGTCACCTCGAAGATTCAATTTAACATTATCACAATCTTAAGGGTTTTTTCTCTCCAGAGAATGGGTAGAAATGGGCGTATTCGCAACCTTAGTGGTCTATTTATACCCTCTTCAGGTAATCAGGAGTTGCAATCACACAACCAAGTGTGCAATCACACAGCCTGGCTGAAGAAGTAGATATGACGATCTCTGTACTTCTTTGTGTTATTACAGTATCCCTTGCGCATCATGTGTGATCGCAGGACACACTAGATGATAGCTAAAAGTTGCACCATTTTCCAAGTTTCCACTAAGGCCTCGAGATTTATTTGGAATCCAATATGCAAAAATAAACTATGTAACCACACTAAATTTGAGGTTTTGGATGCAATGGAAAAGTCAAAATTTTCATTTGAGGCTACTTCGATGAAATATGGGTCCCACACCCATATTTCCAATTTTTATATTTTTCGACCAGCAAGTCGAAATGAGCTTGGGTGCATCGGTACTCAAACCAAAGGTCTACCTAGCCTAAAATCAATATTCTAGAGCTGCTAGCTCAGTCAGAATTTGCATCCGAGATTGTTTTGCTAATGTTTTGGCCCAATATCCATTTGGAACCAGCGAAGACTTTAAAATAGGAAATTAACTCAGAAAACTAAACATACTTCCCGGTAATCGAACTGTCAGTCCCAATAAGTCATAAATGACTTATGGAAGATATCAAAAACCTCTAATAGTGAAACTAAGTTGAAATATGGTAAATGACTTGAAGGGTCATTATAATAGCCACTACTAAAGGAAATACCTGAAGTCTTAAACAGGTGAGGATACTAAGCCCGTATCTCACTCTTGGTCTTCTAAGTTTCCTCCTCTACTGGGTGGTGTCTCTGCTGAACCTTAGCTTTAGGAATCTCTCTAGTTTGAAACCTCCTTATATCGCTAGCCAAAATAAGTACCAGCTCCTCTACAAAAGCCAAACACTCAACAAACTAGACTGAGTCCCATCTAGGAATATGAGATAGGTCGGGAATATATCACTGCAACATAGAGATATGTAAAACTGGATGAACAAAGTTGAAATTGGAGGTAAAGCTAACTCAAAAGCTACCTCACTAATTGCATGGAGAGTCTCAAGAGGTACAATACATCTCGTACTAAGATTACCCTTCCTCCAAAACCTCATCACCCCTTTCAGGGGAGAGACATGAAAAAATACAATATTGCCACTCCAAATCTAAAGGAAAGAAGCCTATGGTCTGCATAGGTTTTCATAATACCCTAAGTTGCTCTCAACCTATCCTGAATCACCCTGACTCTATCCGATGACTCCTTAAGTATATATATATCGTGAGCCCTAACCTCAAAATTCTGAAAACCATCCAATCGAAGAACGACATCTCCTGCCATACAAAGCCTCAAAGAGCACCATTTCAATACTCCAATGATAACTGTTATTATAAACAAAAACTACCAAGTCTAAGTGCTACTCCCACTGGCCTACAAAATCTATAACATAGGCTCGGAGCATGTCTTCGAGAACCTAAATAGGCCACTCGGACTGGCCATTGATCTGTGGAAGAAAGGCTGTACTCAAAGCCACTTGAGTGCCCAACTCCTCCTGAAATGTACTCCAAAACCTCGAAGTGAACACAGAGCCACGATCTAAAATAACATAAATGGGCACCCCATGCAAACGGACTATATCCAAACCTAGATATAAAGTCACCTAAATAGGAATGAAATGTGTTGACTATGTTAAACAATCCAAAATAACCCAAACACCATCGAAAATACGAGAATTAAGAGGCAACCCACTAATAAAATCCATAGTAATCCATTCCTATTTCCACTAAAGGATGGGTAGCCTCTGAGACAATCAACCAGGTCACTAATGCTCGGCCTTAACCAGCTGACAACATAGGCAATAAGCTATAAAGTCTACCACTTCTCTCTTTATGACACTCCACTAATAGTGTTCTGTCAAATCTCTAGATATCTTGGCTGTGCTGGGATGAATGAAGTATCTAGAGTTGTGAGACTCATGTAAAATATACTAATCAAGTCACCAATATGAGGAACATAAATAAGACCATAAACCTCAATATACCCTTAGATTTAATAGTGTCCCTCTAAGTCTCACCCATCAACACCTTATCTTAAAGGAAGCAAACCTTTCTATCCTCATACTTCCGATGATGAATCTTCTCAAATAGTAAGGACCTCGCCTGTATACCAGCCAAAATTCTCTTAGCATCTCAAGTGTCAAGGTGAAGCATAAAGTTAGCTAAGGACTGAAGTCTCGTGCTAATGACCTCTGAGAAACTAATATAGAAGACATGCTACCCATATTCACTGTCTTTCGACTCAAGGTATCTGTTGCTACATTTTCCTTGCTCTAATGATGCAAAATAGAAATATCATAGTACTTAAGTAACTCCATCCATCTACGCTATGAGCATTAAGCTCCCGCTAGGTCATAAAATGTTAAAGACTACGATGCTAGGTGAAACTCTCACAATGAACACCATAAAGATAATGTCTCCAAGCCTTTAGTGTGAAAACTATTGCTGCCAACTCCAAATCATGAGTGGGGTAGTTCTGCTCATGCACCTTAACTATCTAGACGCATACACAACCCTGTTATATCAATACACAACCTAGACCAAAACCAAAAGCATCACAAAACACAACGAGTCCCTTACCCTCCATAGAAAGAGCTAAAGAAGGGGTTGAAGTAAGAAAGTCCTTGATCTTTCCAAAGCTCGACTCACATTTATCGAACCATTGAAAAGGAATCTTTTTACGAGTCAATCTAGTCATAGGGGATAAAATTGTAGCAAAACCTTTGAAGAAGCATATTTAATAACCAGCTAAACTAATGAAGCTATGAATCTTAGTCAGAGATGTGGGTTGATGTTCCGGATTTTGATGAAACATTTTATACCTTTTACAAGGGATAATTGGGCGTTTTTAAGAAACTATTGTTGTACTTGATGCTGGATCTTAGTGATTTTAGGTCAAGGATTGAGCTTAAGAAGTAACTTGGAAAAATAGTAGAAAAAGAACATTGACGGATAAACCGACGGACCGTCATCCTTTGACGGACTGCTGGAGTGACCGTCAAGGCTAAAAAGAATGGACCAAGTGGATGACCGCTGTACGGTGCAAGTGACGAACACTCAACTTGTCCATCAGGCTGAAATAGTGAAAGACATATCAAGTAATCAAGCGATTGTTTACGTGATAGACCGTCATGACAGTAACGGACCATCAACATGACCATCAAACCTTAATCAAAAAGTAGCAGCTTGGGACCATCAGTGATGGTGCACGTGATGGACCGTCAGGCTCCTGATGGGCAGTCAACGTGACCGTCAACTTCGACATGGAAATCTGTGTTTTGAATTTTAAAACCCCAGTCCCTAGGAACATATAAATACCCAGTTTAGGTTTAATTTAGGTAGCACGTATCCTCTCCATCTTTGAAGGAGTAAAGTCAAAGGAATACTCTACAAACCAACTCAAAATCATAGCACAATATGAGCTAAATAAGTGAAGAACTTCTAAGAATGTCCCATAGCCTCCCGAAGGTAGAAAATAGATGTCAACTTTTCAATTCGCAGGACTCTATAAACACGTAATCTTGTACCAACAATACCGGTGAAACCTAGGCTCTAATACTAGTTTGCGATGACCCAAATTTATGAGTCATGATGGCACCTACTAAATCGCATTAGTAACTAAGACAAACCATAAACCATAGGAAACACAATGGAATAATTCTGTAGGAAATACCCCACATAGGCCAAATTTTATGAACACAACATGCAAATAGACAAATAGTCAAAATAGCTAACATAGATAATACACGATACCTATCCCACGACCTGGTAGAGTCAGTACAAGAGCATCTAATGTTAATGATAAAACCCATAACAGTTAGAATATAGTCAATACACCTCATGATACAAAAGACTGAATAACAATAAGAGAGAAGGAAATGAGTGACTCAAAACTCTAAGAGCTCACCTTATCTCCAAAAGATCAACTCTACACGAATAATGGTCTACAATTATAACTAGTACTCAGATTTACATAAAAAAGGAACAAAAGTATAGTATGAGTACAAATATAATGGGTACTCAGTAGGCATCATTGGCTTACTGAGCTAAATCATGATACAAAAATGATGAAATGCAAGATAGAATACACTAAGTCAAGATAAAAAAATGAACTTGAATCATCTCCAACATCGCTTTACCTAATAAGCAATTAAAATCAAATAGCAATATAACATAAGGCATCAACACATGCCAATATCACCATGCAAACATACAAAAATGATTCAGTAAAATAAAGCATCAATAAGAATCATTACAGACAAACATAATTACAAAATTATCTCCAATATACCAACTGATGCATAAAAGTAAAGAACTCATCACACCTCCTTTATGAATGAAGAGTACACTTAGAGAAAAATAACATAATCAGTCAACTCAATGTCAACTTTCATTGTCATTTGATCATCATTCCATGATTATCATCAATATGCCATTTAACAACATTATCACAAACCTTCAACTATTAGACAAAAGACTAACATTCTATAATACCATCATCATTTAACAATCATAGTATCAATATACAATAATTGCCATTTACTATTTAACCATCCCTTATCAACTAATCCATTCAACCACTACTTATAATAACCTTTATTCACCATTTGACCGCTAATTTCCACATAGGCACTAAATATTATTCGTTAGAAAATCATCATTACTAAGATAACATGATTTATTATCTAATCCAGATTTAACAACTAGTCCTCGATTGACAACAAGTCATTATTAGCCACTTAAACAATATCCACCATGACTCATCATTTATCACAATCCTCCATTACCATAAATCATTAATTATCACAAATCAAAAATTTACCTTTTCTAAATGTTTAACACATACGGTCTATAACCGGCATCACTAATATCAACAACATACCCAAATTTCATATAAGTAAATATAAGCATATGATTTCCATACATAGGGCTAGCCGAACTCGAATGTAAACGTAGGTACATAAATATAATCATCTTTCGGTCTTTTTGGGTATCAATATCATCACAATGTTCCCAGCCTTGCAAGGCATCATTATATCATCATAATATCCTTCGACCTTGTCGGGCATTATTATATCATCATAATATTCTCTGGCCTTGTCGGGCATCATCATAATATCGTAATATTCTTTGGCCTTGCCAGACATCCTCATATAATTATAATATTCTTCTACTTTGTCGGTCATCATTGAATGAACATAATATCCTCCAACCTTGCCGAGCATCAAGATATCATCATCATCATAATCGGTGGAAAAATCAATAGAATAAGAAATCATGTAATGAAGTATCATGATTTTACACATAATAAATGTCATGACTTCCCAAAATAATCAAAAACCATTATTTGTCATGCTATTCATGGAATAATTAATAACATCATCATTAGGAATGTGTTTTAGCATGTTTGCTAGCATAATCTCTAAGCATGATTATAATCATAAGAATTATCATGAGCAATCACTTATTAATAGCCTATTTAATGGCCCACTATTAGCATAATGATAAGCTAATAAATAGGTTGAGCAATAGCTAATCCATGGAATAACCTATAACTTATTAATAACATGGTCCATAATATAATTTATGGCTTTGACAATATTAGAGTCAATGACTCATTCAATAGTACATTCAGTAGCCCAATCATTAGTCACAACAATAGCATAACCAATAACTCTCTGTAAGCTTAAATAATATATCATTCATATGGCATAATAGTTAGGTATTACTTTTAATGTCATTCATCTCCAACAGTACAAAGATTCATCAATATTGACTCATAAGGTCTTTCGCTAAGCATATAATAAATGTACAAAGGGTTCAAGATAACTAACATCAATCTTGACTTAGTGTGTCAAAGAGACCACTTCTAAATCCCCAAAATACATTCTAAGTCGATTTCTCCCGTGGACTAGGCTAAGGTATGTAAATCCACTCTTGGATATATAGCAAGCCATGATTAGTCCTAAGGTAAAGGTTGTTCTCAAACATAACCAGTAAGCTAATATCACAACTAATAAAACCTTCCTTTGGTAAAATCAAATAAGGACACTTCACCCTAAGCATGATTAAATAGAGCATTTTGCTTCATTTTAAAGCAATCTAAGATATTCTCACACTAAACATAAGTAATGAAGTGTAATGCACTAAGGTTCAAGGAAACAAGCTAAGTGTTTCAACTCTATGATTCCAATTTAGCCTAAACTATCCAACTAAACCCAAGCCATGCACTTCATGAATCCAAACCTTCAACCCATCCCAAATCCAACACAATATCATAAGAATATTATGACAAAGCTCAGTATAATGAGAGATAAACTTAGCCTACCTCAACGCCGAACAAAGCTCACGAACCGCTGAACCTTTGCTTTTTCTCTCCAAAAATCCTCTTCAAAATTCCAAGCTATAAAAACATAATCTACTCATCAATACGAGAATATCGATACCCATATTACACTATTATGCTTCGGATCCAAAAATCATGCCAAAACCTCATGTGGGTCCTACTCATAGAAAATCACATTTTGAGACCAACCCAACTTGATATCAAGCTCACAAAATTAGAATCCTCAAAAATAGGTGAAAAGAAAGCAAATTGTGAGCTAAAATCAAGCTCTAACGGATTAATGGCTTTGGTAAAATAATCAAGAAATTCAAGCTTGAATTTTAAGATTCTTACCTTAAATCCGAAGGTATTTGTGAAAATATATATATTTATAAAGCTCCCAAGTCACCCCCAAGACTTATTTAAAAGTTATCACAATTTCTAGGGTTTTTCTCTCTCAAGTGAATGGGTAGATACTAGCAAATTTATGACCTAAGGGATTTATACCACCTTCAGGAATTCAATTGTTGCAATCGCATAACTAGGTGTATAATCGCACAACCTGGCTGCAGAAGATGATATGGTGATCACCATACTTCTTAATGTGATCGCACTCCTCCTGTACATCATGTGCGATCACGGGCCATACCAGTTTACAGCTAAAACTTATAGTATTTCAAGGTTTCTGCTAAGTCCTCAGGATTCAATTAGAATTCGATATACATAAATGGACTATGTAACCACACTAAATTCGATATTTTTTTTATAAAATGACAAAGTTGGATTTTCAATTTGAGGTTGTTTCGACAAAATATAGGTCCCATACCTATATTTCCAATTTTCTAACTTTCCAACCAATGGGTCAAAATGAGCTCGAGTGCATCGAGACCCAAAGCAAAGGTCAACTTAGCCTAAAATCAATATTCTAGAGCTTCTGGCACAGTCAAACTTTGCATCCGAGATCATTTTATATAAATTTTTGCCCGATAGCCATTTGGAACCCACGAAAACTTCAGAACAGGGACTTGACTCTAGAAATGGAACAAACAGGCCGGTAATCAAACTGTAAGTCCCAGAAAGTCAAAAATGACTTAGGGTAGCTATGGAAAAGCTCTAATGATGAAAGTTAGTGGAAAGATGGAAAATGATCTGAAGGGTCATTACAATATAAAGGAACCTTTAACCCTAAGGTTAACGATTAAGAAGTACCTGAAGTATCGAATAGGTGAGGATACTAGGCCCGCTTCTTTCACTTAATCTCCCAAGAGGCCTTATCCACTGGGTTGTGTCTCCACTGAATCTTAACTACAAGAATATCTCTAGTGTACAACCACCTCATATCACTAGGTAAAATGAGTACCAACTCCTCTACAAAAGTCAAACGCTCAACGAACTTGACTGAGTCCTATCTAAGCACTTGAGATGTGTTGGGAATATATCATTGCAACATATAGACATGGAAAAATAGATGAACAAAGGAAGCATCTAGAGGTAAAGATAACTCAAAATCTACCTCACCAACTGCATGGGGAATCTCAAACGGTCTAATATAACTCAAACTTAGCTTACCTTTCCTTCGAAATATCATTAACCCCTTTAAGGGAAATGCACAAAGAAATTCATAGCTGACAACTCCAAATCTCAAGGCATAAAGCATATGGTCTGCATAGGCCTTTTGCCTACTTTGAGCTACTCTCAACCTATTCTGAATCACCTTGGCTCTATCCAATGACTCCTGAAGAATATCTATATCATGAGGCCTAACCTCAAAAGTCTCAAACCATCCAATCGGAGAATGACATTACCTATAATATAAAGCCTCAAAGGTACCATCTTAATACTCAAATGATAGTTGTTTTTATACACAAACTCTACCAAGGCTAAGTACTGCTGCCACTAGACTCAAAAATTCGTAACACAGGGTAAGAGCATATCCTCGAGAACCTGAATAGTAGATCCTCGAGAACCTGAATAGTCTATTCATATTGGATATCGATATGCCAAATGAAAGGTTGTACTCAGATCCACATGAGTGCCCAACTCCTCCTGAAGTGCTCTCCAAAACCTTAGAGTAAACAAAGAGCGATGATCTAAAATGATATAAATAGGCATCCCATGTAAATAGACTATATCCCAAACATAGATATGGGCCAACCTATCAGCACTGAAAGTCATTCAATAGGAATGAAATATGTCGACTTGGTCAAACAATCCATAATAACCCAAATACCATCAGAACCATGGGAACTACAAGGAAATCCACTAAAAAAATCCATATAATCCATTCCTATTTCCACTCGACGATGGGTAACCTCTGAGTCAATCCACCAGGGATGCTGATGCTCAATCTTAACCTCCTGATAACATAGGCAATGAGCTACAAAATTTGCCACATCCATCTTAATTCCACTCTTCCAATAGTGTTATCTCAAATCTTTAGACATCTTGGTTTTTCCTGGATGAATAGAGTATCTAGAGATGTGAGACTCATACAAAATAAACTAAATCAAGTCATTAATATGAGGAACACATATATGGCCATTAAACCTCAAAATACCATTAAAATTAATAGTGTGCCTAAAAAACTCACCCCTCAACACCTGATCTCGAAGGAAGCAAAGCTTGCTATCCTCATTGTGGCGATCATGAATCTGGTCAAATAGTGTGGACCTCGTCTCCACACTAGCCAAAATTCTCTTAGGATCTAATTATCAAGGCAAACCCTCAAGTTTGATAAGGACTTTATGTCTCGTGCTAACGGCCTATGAGAAACTGAAATATATGCCAAGCAACCCATACTTACTCCTTCTGCATATTTGCCTTGCTTGGATGATACCGGATAGAAATACCATAGTCCTTAAGAAACTCCATACATCTATCCTGTCAAGCATTAAGCTCCTTCTGTGTCATAATTTGCTGAAGACTACGATTATCTTTTAAAATCCCACAATGCAAACCATAAAGATAATATCCAAAAGTCATAAGCACGGAAACTACCGACACCAACTCCAAATCATGATTGTGGTAGTTCCTCTTATGCACCTTAAGATGTCTAGAAGAATAAAAAATAACATGATATTACTGCATTAATACACAACCTAGACCAACACAAAAAGCATCACAAAAAATGGTGAATCCCTCACCCTCAACAGGAAAAGCTAATGTATGGATTTATGTAAGGAAGTCGTTGAGCTTCACACTCTTCAGAACATCGAAAAGGAATTGCCTTCCGAGTTAATCTAGTTATAGAGGTTGAAATGGTAGCAAAACTCTCGATGAAGTATCTATAATAACTGGCTAAACTAATGAAGCAATGAATCTTAGACGGAGATATAGGTCTAGACCAATCATGAATCGCCTCAATCTTGGTTGGGTCTACCATTATGCCTTCCTTAGATACCACATGACTAAGGAATTTCACCAACTGAAGACAAAACTCAGACTTGGAGAATTCGGCATACAACTAGCAGTTCACTAAAATCATACCTGTAAGTAAAACATCCAAAGTCTAAGTCTCAAGTCTAGTAGGTTCTGCATACAACTGAGCATGGCCGCCACCTGGTTGGGTACCTTACCAACCTTTTACCTACCTACCTGAGAAACTCCTCGAATACCCTAGGAACTACCATTGCATGCATGAAAACCACCTTTAGCTGAGGGATGAACTGCTCTGATAGGGTAAACACTCTGAGTTGAAGCAATAATTACCTTACGACTAGGGGACTCACGTGAATAGTGACTTGAAAGCCCACAAGTAAAACAAAAAACATAAGCCGAACTAGAATTAATAGATCTGACTAACCTAGAGTATCCAACACGACTAGAATAACTCATACATGAGCCTCTAAACAACTAACCAATGCCCTTACCATGGAGATCACTAGAATTCAACTGACTTTCGATAGTAATATGAAGAGTTGCTTGAGGTGGCTGATTTTGATGACTCTGAGTCTGATAGGATGGATATGGAGGATACCTACTCTAAGAATTGCCATCTTTGGGTTGGGAGCAACAATGAGTCCCACTAAATATTCCCTTAAACATAGGTCCCTTATTAGAAGGCTAATCAACCACTCGTTGAGTAACTACCGGCTGAGAAACTACGGGTACAGGAGGAACCTCAACTCTGGGAGCTGAAGCAATACTGCACCCTTGCCTTAGTAACATTTTGATTAGTAGATTGTGCACCATTAAACGACACACAATGAACTATCCTCAAAATTTGAATAAATAGATCTCTAAGCAATGAAGAAAGAATAAACCTTGGTGGAGCCTAGACAATAAATAGATCTCTAAGCAATGAAGAAAGAATAAACCTTGGTGGAGCCTAGACTTGTCCCTGGCCCACCGCTAGCTTGGGTGGAATATCCTCTCGCTTAGGAGAAGGAATAATACCTGGGAAAGGTGACCTATCTTAGCCCCTAGTCGGGGACACATCAAGAGGCTATCCACAACCTCTAGGTCATCTACTAATAAGAGTAGAATCCCTAGGCTTTATCTCGGACCCTTATCTCATGTAGCAGAAACACGTGTCCTGGCCATCTGCAAAAAAGTAACATCAAAGGAATACCCTACAAACTAGCTAAAAATCTTAGCACGGTATGAGTAAAAGAAGTGAAGAACTCCTAAGAATGTCCCATAGCCTCCCAACTATAGAAAATGGATGTGAATATTCTGATCCATAGGACTATTCTTTGACACGATCTTACACGAATAAATCAGGTGAAACCTAGTCTCCAATACTAATTTTCACGACCCAATTTATGAGTCATGATGGGACTTACTAAATCCCGCCAGTATGTAAGCCAAACCATAACCCAGAGCGAATGCAATGGGTTAATTCGGTAGAAAATTCCCAATATAGGAAAAATTTCAAGAACATAACATGCAAATAGACAAGTGTTCTAAATAGATAACATAGACAATACACAATTCCAATCCCATAACTTAGTAGAGTCAGTACAGAGTATCTAATGTCAATGATACAATCCAAAATACTTAGAATATAGTCAATACATCTATCTCAATACAAAAGACTAAATAACATTAAGAATGAAGGAAATAGGTGACTTGGAAATCTAAGAGCTCACCTTATCTCTGAAAGATCAACTCTATATGAATAACGATCAATAGCAATAGCTAGTGATCGGATCTATACCAAAAACTAATACCAGTGAAGTATGAGTACCAAAATAATGGGTACTCAGTAGGCGTCATCACCCGACTAAGCTAAATCATGATATAAGAATGATAAAATGCAATATAGCATAAACTAAGTCAAGGTACAGAAATGAACCTAAATCATCTCCAACATCACTGTAGATAATAAGCAATTAAAATTGAATAAAAATATAAAATAAGGCATCAACACATACCAATATCATTCTGCAAACATACATAAACTATTAAAAAAATAAAGTATCAATAAACATTATCACAAACAAAGCTAATTACCAAATTGGCTCATAAACACCAATTGAGTCAAAAAAGAAAAGAACTCATCACAATCTCCTATGATGATAGAGAGTACCCTCAAGAGAAGAATAACACAATCAGTCAACTCAATAGTCAACTTTCATCATCATTTGATCATCATTCCACGATTATCATAAATATATCATTTACCAACATTATCACAACCCTTCAACCTTTAGATAAAATACTCACATTCCATAATACCACCATTATTTAACAATCTTAGCATCAGTATACACTAGTCACCATTTACAAGTTAACCATCTCTTATCAACTAATCCAGTTGACCACTTGTCATTATAACATTTATTTATCATTTAATCGCTAATTCCACATAGCCTCTAAACATTATTCAATAAAAAATAATCATTTCTAAGATAACATCATTTATTATCTAATCCACATTTACCAACTAATCCTCGATCATCAACTAGTCATTATTAGCCACTTAAACAATATCCACCACGAATTAACATTAATCACTAATCTTTCATCATCATAAATCATTAATTATCACTAATCATAAATCATCACTAATCACCAATTATACCTCTTTATAAATGTTTAACACTTACGAGCTATAATTGATATCACTAATATCAACAACATACCCGAATTTTATATTAGTGAATATAAACATATGATTGCCATTCATTGGTCTAGTCGAACTCGAATGTACACGTAAGTAAATTAATATAATAATCATCCAGCCTTTTTGGGAATAAATATCATCACAATGTCCTTTAGCCTTTCCAGGCATCATTATAATATCCTCCAACCTTGTCGGGCTTAATAAAATCATTATAATATTCTTCGACCTTGTCGGGTATTATTATATCATTTGGCCTTATCGAGCATCATCATTTCACCATAATATCCTTCAGCCTTGACGAGCATCATATTATGATCATATTGTCCAATGGCCTTGTCGGGCATCAATATATCATCATCATAATCGGTAACAAAATCAATAGCATAAGCAATCATATAATGAAGTATCATGATTTTACACATAATGAATGGCATGACTTAGAAAAATAATCAATAAGTATGATTTCTCACATAATTCATGGTACAATGATTACATCCTTTTTAGGAATGTGTTCTTGCATATTTGCTAGCATAGTTTATTAGTATGATCATAATCATAAGCAATATCCTGAGCAATCACTCATTAATAGCCTATTCAATAGTCTATCGTTAACATAAAAGATAAGCTTATCAATAGCTAATCAATGTAATAGTCTATAGCTTTTTCATAGCATGGTTCATAACATAATTTATGTCTTTGACAATATCATAGTCAAGGACTCATTCAATAGTATATTCGGTAGCGCAATCATTATATTCAACAATAGCATAACCAAAAGTTCATTGTAAGCTTAACCAATATATCATACATATGACATAATAATTAGTCATTACTTTTAATTTCAGTCATCATAACTAATAAGTACCAAGATTTCTCAATTTTTTCTAACAAGGGCATTCTGTAGGCATATAACAAGCGGAAAAAGTGTTCAAGATAACAAAAATCAATCTTGAGATAAGGTGGATCAAATATCCCACTTTTAAATCTCCGAAATACATACTAGTTCAATTTCTACCCCAAGACTAGGCTAAGGTATCTAAATCCACTTATATAAGTATAGCAAGCCAGATTAGTCCTAATGTAAAGGTTCTTATCAAACAAACAACTAAGCCAATATCATAACTAAGGCAACCTTCCTTTGGTGTAAGCAACTAAGGCTACTTCACCCTAAGCATGATTAGCTAGAGTATTTTACTTAATTTTAGATCAAACCAAGACATTATCTTGCTAAACATAAGTAATGAAGTCTAATTCAGTAAGGTTCAAGGAAATAAACTAAGTGTTTCAACTCTATGATTACAATTTAGCCTACACTATCAAACTAAATCTAAGCCTTGTATTTCATCAATCCAAACCAAAAACTCATCCCAAATCCAAATCAATATCATAACAAGACTATGAAAAAGCTCAATCTAACAAGGGATAAATCTTGCCTACCTCAACATTGAAGAAAGCTCACGAACCACTGAACCATCGCTTTTCCCTTCCGTGGAGCCTCTTCAAGATGCCAATCTATCAAAAACACATTCAAATCATCAATACGATAATATCGATACCCATATTGCACCATTATTCCACGGGCCTAAAAATCATACCAAAAATATCATGTGGGTCCCACTCATGAAAAATCACATGTTTGAGACCAACCTAGCATGATATCAAGCTCGCGGAATTAAAACCCTTATAAATAGGTTATAAAAAAGAAAATTTTGGGATAAAATCAAGCCCTAAAGAATTTGGGGCTTTGGTCAAATAATCAATAAATTCAAGCATGAATTTGAAGGATTCTTACCTTAATTTCAAAGATATTCATGAAAATATATGTTAATCAAGATCCCAAGTGACCCGAAGGCTAAATTTAAAGTTATCACACTCTTTAGAGGTGTTGCTATCAATAGAATGGGTAGAAATGGCCAAATTCACAATCTAAGGGGTCTATTTATACCCCCTTCACGTATTAAGGTGTTGAATTGCACAATCAAGTGTGCAATCACACAACCTGACTGCAGAAGCTGATATGGAAATCTCCATACTTCTTAGTGCAATTGCACTACCCCCTGCTCATCGCATGGTATCATGGGCCACACTAGATAATAGCTGAAGCTTGAAATTTTTCCAAGTTTCTGCTAAGACCTTGAGATTCATCCAAAATACGGTATATGAAAATAAATTATGTCACTACATTAAATTTAATGTTGGGAATGCAATGACAAAGTCAAATTTTCCATCTGAGGTCATTTCGATCAAATTTGGGACCCGCACCCATATTTCTATTTTTCCAACTTTCTAACCAATAGGTCAAAATGAGCTCAGGTACATCAGGACCCAAACCAAAGGTCTACCTATCCTAAAATTGATATCCTTGAGATACTGGCGTAGTCAGACTTTGCATTCAAGATTTTTTTACTAGATTTTGTACTTGGTGGCTATTTGGAACCAGCAAAGACATCAAAATAGGTAATTGACTCTTAAAACCAAATAAACTACTCGGTAACCAAACTATCACTCCCAATATGTCATAAATGACTTGGCGCAGCTATTGAACAACTCTAATAATGAAAGTAAGCAGAAATATGGAAAATGACTAGAAGGATCATAACATAAAATCACAATCTACTCATAAAGATAAGAACAATGATACCCATATTGGACTACTATGCTTCGGGTCCAAGAATCACATAAAATCCTACGTGGGGACTATTTACGGAATTGTTCACTGAAAGCCAACAAAACATCTCACTACATCAAGCAACATTTATCGTTGAAAATAGGTGAATTTTGAGTTCTACTGGTTCTAAATCAAGACCCAAGGTGTTAGGGATTTTAGAAAAAAAATAAAGGATTTAATCCTATAATAGATGGAAGCTTACCCAAGATCAAAGTAGAAATGCATAAATAATCTCCATTCAATCTCTAAAATCACCAACAAATGTTTTTCCCAAGCTTTCCCACTCTTTAGGGTTCTAATACCTTGAGAATGGATGAAAATGGAGAAAAACAGGCTATGCGGATATTTATACCCTTCCCAAGCATGCAGGTGCCGCCAAAAAAGACACTTACCGCTAAAAAAGACACTTACCCCACAAGCCAGGCTGCTAAAGTAAACAATAGGCCTCTTTAGCGCTAGTTTAAAAAGAACTTAAGTGCCACTAAGGCAGAAGCTATTGGCTGGGTTAGGGATGCTAAAGCACCCAAGGGGCTACTTTTACGATCGCACTAAATATCAGGCACAAGCTAGAACTTGGAGAAATTCCAAGTCTCCACCAACCCCTTGGAATTCTTTCAAAATCCCATGTGTGCAAAAAAATATGTTACCCTATTAAATTTAACATTCTGGACTCAATGGCGCAGTCTAATTGTCCATCTGAGGTTTTTTTGATGAAAAATAGGTCCCACATCCATTTGTTATTTTTTATACTTTTGATCAATAGCCCAAATTGAGTCCAGGATCCTCGAGACACAGACCAATGGTCCTCCTAGTCTAAAAATAATGTTTTGGAGCTATTGGAATAGTTAGAATTGGCATACGAGGTTGTTTGACTAATGTTTTTTCCCGATAGCCAATCTAAACCAACGAAGGCTTCAAAACAGAGAATTCGCTCTAAAAACCAAACAAACTACACGATAACAAAACTATCAGTTCCAGCAAGTCATAATTGACTTAAGGCAGCTATAGGAAAACTCTAAATGACAAAATTAAATATAGAAAATAACCTGAAAGGTCATTAAAATATCCACTACTAAAGAAACATTCGTCCACAAAAGTAATGGATTAGGATGTACCTGAAGCCTTTAACATGTAAAGATACTGGGTTTGTATCCAGATCTCAATATCCCAAGTAGACTCTTCTACTTGAAGGTACCTCCACTAAACCATAATTACATGAATCTTCCTAGTGCGCAACTGCCTAACTTCACTAGACAAAATGAGCACAAGCTCCCTCATGAAGGTTAATCGTTCTTCCAACTGGACTGAGTCCTATTTAATTACATAATATAAGTCAAGAAGGTATAACCACAACATAAAGACATGGAAAACCAGATTAAAAATAGAAAAATCTTGGGGTAAGGCCAACTCATAAACTACCTTACCAACTGTGCCAAGAATCTTAAAGGGCCCAATATATCTGGCGTTGAGCTTCGCTTTCCTCCCTTACCTCGTCAAACCATTCATGGGAGATACATGAATGAATAACCAATAACTAACTCCAAATCTCAAGGCATAATGTCTACGACTTGTATAAGCCTTCTGCCTACTCTGAGCTGATCTCAACCTATCCGGAATCACCCTGACTCTATCCAGTGACTCCTAAATCAAGTCTGTAACAGTGGGTCTAACCTTAGAAGTCTCAAACCATCCAATTGGGAAATGACATCTCCAGCCATATAATTCTCAAAAGGCACCATCTCAATACTTAAATAGTAACTATTATTATATATGAACTTTGCCAAGGCTAAGTACTACTCCTACTAACCTCCAAAATCCATAAAATTGGCTCTAAGCATATCTTCGAGAACCTAAGAAGTCAGTCCCGACTGGCCGTCAGTTTGTGGATGGAAGGTTATAATAAGATCAAGTTGAGTACCTAACTCTTCCTAGAAAAATCTTTAAAATATAGAATTAACCTCTGAGAACTACTCTAAAATGATAGACATGGGCACCCCATGCAAATGGACTATCTCATGAACATAGATACAGGATAATCGCTCTGCATTGAAGGACATCTAAAAAGAAATGAAATGTGCTTACTTGGTCAGCCGATATACAATGATCCAAATACCATCAGAACCATGGGATGTACAAGGCAAACCATTAAAAAAGTCCATGGTATTTTGCTCCCACTTCTACTTCGGAATAAGCAACCTCTAAATCAACCCATCAAGTCCCTAATGCTCGGTCTCTACCTGATGACAACATAAGCAATAGGCTACAAAGTTCTCTATATGTATCTTCATTCCACTCCACTAATAATTATGTCTCAAGTCTCTATACATTTTAGCTATACGAAATAAATAGAACACCTGGAGCTATGAGCCTCATGTAAGATTGATTGAATTAAGCCATCAACCCTCGTAATACAAATATAGCTATAAAGACTCAGAACACCCTCTAAAATGATATTAGTTCTCATGGACTCACTACTCAACACCTAGTCATGGATGATGCAAATTCTCTTATCCTTAAACTGGCAACTCTGAATTTTCTCAAATAGTAAAAACTTTGCCTTGACACTAGATAAAATTCTTTTATGGCTTGAAATATGAAGTCACACAATAAAGTTATCTAAGGACTAAATGTCCTGATCAAGTCCAACCTATACTTTTAATTTGAAGATTACTTAATCTTTGTCAAATATAGTAACCCAACAAAGGATGGGGTCGAATCCCAAGGGAATTTGTGGAATTGTGGCTCTTAACTATTGTAATCAAAGGGCACAACTGGAAAAATAAATGGGGAGTTTGTAGTGACAATATCAAATAACTAAATGATATTAACTTTCGTTTCCTTTTAATTGTAGACGAATAATAGGGCTGTGTCCCCCTGACTTCTATACAAAATATCATAAGGGTATTTACATAAAACATTCCGTATAAATCAAATCCCAAATAAGAAAGAAAAAATAAAGTCGGTGGCTGCTTATTAACTCAACACACAGACTGTATATTGAACATATGGTCCGTTAGTTGGACTTAATATGTTGCCACCCTTGAAGCTAGATCTTCAACTCACTGGACCATATGTTGACTTAGCCTGTTGATGTTTTTTTTTTCTACATCTTAGTCTCTGCACTTTCAGTTTTTCAACAGACTTTGCTCACATGCGCTAAGTATGTAGAACATATGCACAAAGATGACTTAGTATGTACCCAAAAACTTTTTTTTCTTATTTTTTCTTTAGAATTGCATCCAAAACATAGTTTTCTGTAAAATATACCCAAAAAGCATCATATATAACAAAACATCCTAAGAAACTTACATGTTTTCATAGTTTTAAGGGTCGAAAGTGCTATATTTCTATTGCACATCAACACTCTCAACTTAGAACTTTAGCATGCCCTCAGGCAACTCAACTAAATAAAACAAAACAAATTAACAAGGAGAATCTAAGCAATCCAAGGTAGTCAGTCAAGACTTTAGCTTAAACCATAATACCTTCTCCTATCATATAATTTTAAAACCAACTAAGGATAATCATGAAGCCCAACAATGTGACACAATGGGATCATGGTATGGCATTACATTAGCAACAGACAATTATGCATACATATATAAGTTACACTACCCAAAATAATTAATCAGCTAGCAATATGACTCATGTACCCTCACAACAAAGAAGTCTCATTCACTCATATGAAATAATGTATGTCAATGCAGGGACAGTCAAGAGCTGCTCATACTCAAAAGAGAAGTTCTAATCAATGTGCATCAAATACCATAGGCTTGCCCTTATTTTCTTTACTTTAGTTTTTGGATAGTCAAATTAGGATCAGTTTAGGACTTTATTCGGCTTGTAATGTAGGCTTGGGGGATTGTATGGTACATATAGATATATCAAGTGAATAAGCCTCCTTGAAACTACAACTACTTTTGGGGTCCACACTTTAACCTACTTCATTTTTATTCTACCCTTATTTCTCCCATTTTATTCTTTATTGCACATTCAGGTTGGGTGTG